>NC_088415.1:5582885-5602885 GCF_034236695.1 Oncorhynchus nerka | reverse complement strand
GAGGGGTCCATGGTACCAGTACTGAGTCCATGTGCACGAGGTAATAACATGGCTTTTTACCAGTACTGAGTCCATGCAGGGGTACGAGGTAATAACATGGCTTTATACACAGGGTACCAGTACTGAGTCCATGCAGGGTACGAGGTAATAACATGGCTTTATACACAGGGTACCAGTACTGAGTACTGAGTCCATGGCTTATACACAGGGTACCAGTACTGAGTCCACGTGTAGGGGTACGAGGTAATAACATGGCTTTATACACAGGGTACCAGTACTGAGTCCATGTGCAGGGGTACGAGGTAATAACATGGCTTTATACACAGGGTACCAGTACTGAGTCCATGTGTAGGGTACGAGGTAATAACATGGCTTTATACACAGGGTACCAGTACTGAGTCCATGTGCAGGGGTACGAGGTAATAACATGGCTTTATACAGGGTACCAGTACTGAGTCAATGTGCAGGGGTACCAGGTAATAACATGGCTTTATACACAGGGTACCAGTACTGAGTCCATGTGTAGGGGTACGAGGTAATAACATGGCTTTATACACAGGGTACCAGTACTGAGTCCATGTGCAGGGGTACGAGGTAATAACATGGCTTTATACACAGGGTACCAGTACTGAGTCCATGTGCAGGGGTACGAGGTAATAACATGGCTTTATACACAGGGTACCAGTACTGAGTCCATGTGCAGGGGCCACGAGGTAATAACATGGCTTTATACACAGGGTACCAGTACTGAGTCCATGTGTAGGGGTACGAGGTAATAATATGGCTTTATACACAGGGTACCAGTACTGAGTCCCATGTACCAGTACTGAGTCCATGTAGGGGGGGTAACATGGCTTTATACACAGGTAATAACATGGCTTTATACACAGGGTACCAGTACTGAGTCCATGTGCAGGGGGTACGAGGTAATAACATGGCTTTATACACAGGGTACCAGTACTGAGTCCATGTGCGAGGTAATAACATGGCTTTATACACAGGGTACCAGTACTGAGTCCACGAGGTAATAACATGGCTTTATACACAGGGTACCAGTACTGAGTCCATGTGCAGGGGTACGAGGTCAATAACCTGGCTTTATACACAGGGTACCAGTACTGAGTCCATGTGCAGGGGTACGAGGTAATAACATGGCTTTATACACAGGGTACCAGTACTGAGTCCATGTGCAGGGGTACGAGGTAATAACATGGCTTTATACACAGGGTACCAGTACTGAGTCCATGTGCAGGGGTACGAGGTAATAACATGGCTTTATACACAGGGTACCAGTACTGAGTCCATGTGTACGAGGTAATAACATGGCTTTATACACAGGGTACCAGTACTGAGTCCAAGGGGTACGAGGAGGTAATAACATGGCTTTATACACAGGGTACCAGTACTGAGTCCATGTGTAGGGGTACGAGGTAATAACATGGCTTTATACACAGGGTACCAGTACTGAGTCCATGTGCAGGGGTACGAGGTAATAACATGGCTTTATACACAGGGTACCAGTACTGAGTCCATGTGTAGGGGTACGAGGTAATAACATGGCTTTATACACAGGGTACCAGTACTGAGTCCATGTGTAGGGGTACGAGGTCAATAACCTGGCTTTATACACAGGGTACCAGTACTGAGTCCATGTGTAGGGGTACGAGGTAATAACATGGCTTTATACACAGGGTACCAGTACTGAGTCCATGTGTAGGGGTACGAGGTAATAACATGGCTTTATACACAGGGTACCAGTACTGAGTCCAGGGGTACGAGGTAATAACATGGCTTTATACACAGGGTAGCAGTACTGAGTCCATGTGTATACGAGGTCAATAACCTGGCTTTATACACAGGGTACCAGTACTGAGTCCATGTGCAGGTAATAACATGGCTTTATACACAGGGTACCAGTACTGAGTCCATGTGTAGGGGTACGAGGTAATAACATGGCTTTATACACAGGGTACCAGTACTGAGTCCATGTGTAGGGGTACGAGGTCAATAACCTGGCTTTATACACAGGGTACCAGTACTGAGTCCATGTGCAGGGGTACGAGGTAATAACATGGCTTTATACACAGGGTACCAGTACTGAGTCCATGTGCAGGGGTACGAGGTAATAACATGGCTTTATACACAGGGTACCAGTACTGAGTCCGAGGTCAATAACCTGGCTTTATACACAGGGTACCAGTACTGAGTCCATGTGTAGGGGTACGAGGTCAATAACCTGGCTTTATACACAGGGTACCAGGTAATTGTGGTAGATATGACTAGGAATGAAGTAACTAGGATAGGACTAAAGGATAGATACTAGACAGTAGCAGCAGTATACTGTAGGTAGGGGTAAAGGATAGATAATAGACAGTAACAGCAGTATACTGTAGGTAGGGGTAAAGGATAGATGACAGTAACAGGTAGGGGGTAAAGGAAAGATAATAGATAGATAATAGACAGTAACAGCAGTATACTGTAGGTAGGGGTAAAGGATAAATACTAGACAGTAGCAGCAGTATACTGTAGGTAGGGGTAAAGGATAGATAATAGACAGTAACAGCAGTATACTGTAGGTAGGGGTAAAGGATAGATAATAGACAGTAACAGCAGCAGTATGTGAGGCGTCAAAAGAGTTAGTGCCACAAGGGGTCAATGCAGATAGTTTGGGTAGTTAGTGGTTAACTATTTAACTAACTATTTATCAGTTTGATGGTTTGAGGGTAGAGGCTGTTCAGACTTGCTGCATCAGGACTGCTTGCCGTGCGGAAGCAGAGAGAACAGTCTATCACTTAAGGTGTCTGGAGTCGTTTTTACATCAAGGTTTTACTGTACAATGGGATGTTTGACTTCTAATCAGACTGCTTGAGATCTGCTTGGAGATTTTCCAGGGACTGTCTCATCCAGGGGCTGTCTCTCATCCAGGGACTGTCTCATCCAGGGGCAGTCTCTCATCCAGGGGCTGTCTCATCCAGGGGCTGTCTCATCCAGGGGCTGTCTCTCATCCAGGGGCTGTCTCTCATCCAGGGGCTGTCTCATCCAGGGACTGTCTCTCATCCAGGGGCTGTCTCATCCAGGGGCTGTCTCTCATCCAGGGACTGTCTCTCATCCAGGGGCTGTCTCTCATCCAGGGGCTGTCTCTCATCCAGGGGCTGTCTCATCCAGGGGCTGTCTCATCCAGGGACTGTCTCATCCAGGGGCTGTCTCTCATCCAGGGGCTGTCTCTCACCCAGGGACTGTCTCACCCAGGGACTGTCTCTCATCCAGGGACTGTCTCATCCAAGGACTGTCTCATCCAAGGACTGTCTCATCTAGGGACTGTCTCATCAGGGGCTGTCTCACCCAGGGACTGTCTCACCCAGGGACTGTCTCATCCAGGGACTGCCTCATCCAGGGACTGTCTCACCCAGGGACTGTCTCATCCAGGGACCGTCTCATTTTGTTGAGACTGTTTCTGACATGATGGATTTTCCATTTGTTTTAAACTGTGTTTTAAAACCCTTTTGGATAGCTACGACCGTAGTGTTTACCCTGATAAGGTGTTGACGAGGGTGAGGGGCTGCTGTAAAAGGGTTGAGGCTCACCTCCTTGGAGTCGTGCAGCATAGACAGCATGTCGTTGACGGTTGCCACATCGTCCTCTGCCATCTGCAGGAGATCCTCCACTACCTTGTGCTTCTCATTCAGTTCATCCACCTTTTGCTGAGAAGAGAAACAATAATGTAATAATCAAACACTGCCAGGTCAAAAAGAGTTGAATATGTAAGAAAATAAATATGTCTGTGTCTGATTATGATAAACACTCATACTGCTTTCCTCTGTGTGTGTGTGTGTGTGTGTGAGTGCATACATGCTTCTGTGTGTGTGTGTGTGTGTGTGTGTGTGTGTGTGTGTGTGTGTGTGTGCATGTGTGTGTGTGTGTGTGAGTGCATACACGTGTGTGTGTGTGTGTGTGTGTGTGTGTGTGTGTGTGTGTGTGTGTGCATACATGTGTGTGTGTGTGTGTGTGTGTGTGTGTGCGCGTGTGTGTTTGCATACATGCTTCTGTGTGTGTGTGTGACTACATCTCTGTCTGTGTTACCTGGCAGTCCTCCAGCCTCTTCTCGTTAACAGCGTTCGTATCGGAGGCGAGGGCCGTGTTGTTAACTGCCTGGTTCAGAGCGTCCCTCAGGTCCATCAGTTGGTCATGGAACTTCCCCAGATGCTCCCTGATGTTCTTCACCAAGCCCTCGTTGTCCACCACACGACTCACCAGCTGATCTTTCACCTTCGCCAGCACTAGAGGGAGAGAAACACACCTTTAGCATAATGACCAGAAGGTTGTGAACACGACGCAATAACAGTAAGACGTGTCAGATGTACACATGGACCACAGCTCCTTCATATGTGACTCAGCGAAATAGTACTTCCTGGTTCTGGGCTAGGTTGAAAAGACGATAGGTCTCTCTCTCTCTCTCTGTATCCCCCTCTCTCTCTCTCTCTCTCTCTCTCTGTATCCCTCTCTGTCCCTGTCTCTCTCTCTCTCTCTCTCTCTGTATCTCTCTCGGCACTACTCACATTTCTTAGCCTCGGACAGCTCTCCGTCTGCTATCTCCTTCTGTCCGACACAGCTCTTGAGTCTCATCTCTCTCAGCATGGCCTCCACCTGCTTCATCTTCTCAAGCAAGTCGTCCTGCTTCCACCTCCGTCTCATTCAGACCCGTACGATTCTCCTGCAGCATGAGGTCTGGATAGAGAGAGAGAGAGAGTACTTAATACACTATATACAGTATAGACCTCCTTTCTAGAGAGTTTTTCCTTCCTAGGTTTTGGCCTTTCTAGGGGAGTTTTTCCTAGCCACCGTGCTTCTACACCTGCATTGCTTGCTGTTTGGGGTTTTAGGCTGGGTTTCTGTACAGCACTTTGAGATATCAGCTGATGTAAGAAGGGCTTTATAAATACTTAATACACTATATACAGTATATACACACTATATATACAGACACAGTGCCTTCGAAAAGTAACAAATTCTGTTACGTTACAGCCTCATTCTAAAATGTATGAAATTGTTTTTTTTCCTCAGTATTTTTTATTTGTTTTACCATTATTTATCTACACACAAAAGCAAAAACTGTCGAAATGTTTGCTAATTTATTAAATATAAAAACGGAAATATCACATTTCCATAAGTATTAACAGGTGGAGTGCTGCAGATATGGTTGATCTTCTGGAAGGTTCTCCCATCTCCACAGGCACTCCGTGCTCTGTCACAGTGACCATCAGGTTCTTGGTGACCTCCCTGACCAAGGCCCTTCTCCCCTGATTGCTCCGTTTGGCCGGGCGGCCAGCTCTAGGAAGAGTCTTGGTGGTTCCAAACTTCTTCTATTTAAGAATGATGGAGGTCACTGTGTTCTTGGGGACCTTCAATGCTCTAGAAATGTTTTGGTACCCTTCCCCAGATCTGTGCCTCGACACAATCCTGTCTCGGAGATCTACGGATAACAGCTATGACCTCATGGCTTGGTTTTTGCTCTGACATGTACTGTCAACTGTGGGACCTTATATAAACAGGTGTTTGCCTTTCCAAATCATGTCCAATCAATTGAATTTACCACAGGTTGGACTCCAACCAAGTTGGAGAAACATCTCAAAGGATGATCAATGGAAACAGGATGCACCTGAGCTCAATTTAGAGTTTCATAGCAAAGGGTCTGAATACTTATGTAAATAAGGTATTTCTGTTTTAAGGTATTGTGATGTCATTATGAGGTATTGTGATGTCATTATGGGGTATTGTGATGTCATTATGAGGTATTGTGATGTCATTATGGGGTATTGTGATGTCATTATGAGGTATTGTGATGTCATTATGGGGCTGTAATGTAACAAAATATTAGTCAAGGGGTCTGAATACTTTCAGAAGGCACTGTAAAAAAGTGTGTGGACACCCATTAAGGTGAGTGGATTTGGCTATTTCAGCCACCCCTGCTGCTGACAGGTGTATAAAATCAAGCACACACTAATCTCCACAGACAAACATTGGCAGTGGAATGACCTTACTGAAGTGCTCAGTGACTTTCAATGTGGCAAGTCAGTTCATCACATTTCTGTCCAGCCAGAGCTACCCAGGTCAACTGTAAGTGCTGTTATTGTAAAGTAGAAACATCTAGGAGCAACAACGGCACAGCTGGGAAGTGGTAGGCCACACAAGCTCACAGAACGGGACCACCAAATACTGAAGTGCGTAGCGTGTAGAATTTGTCTGTCCTTGGTTACAACACTCACTACCGAGTTCCAAACTGCATCTGGAAGCAACATCAGCAACAAGAACTGTTCGTCGGGAGCTTCATGAAATGTGTTCCCATGGCTGAGCAGCAACATACAAGCCTAAGATCACCATGTGCAATGCCAAGTGTCGGCTGGAGCGGTGTAAAGCTCGCCGCCATTGGACTCTGGAGCAGTGGAAACGTGTTCTCTGGAGTGATGAATCACACTTCACCATCTGGCTGCCTGCCTGACGAATCTGGGTTTGGCGGATTCCAGGAGAACGCTACTTTTCCAAATGCATTTTGCCAACTGTAAAGTTTGGTGGAGGAGGAATAATGGTCTGGGGCTGTTTTTAATGGTTCGGGTTCCCTGTAGTTCCAGTGAAGGGAAATCTTAATGTTACAGCATACAATGACATTCTAGATGATACTGTTCTTCCAACTTTGTGGAAACAGTTTGGGGAAGGCCGTTTCCTGTTTCAGCATGACAATGCCCCCATGGACAAAACTAGGTCCATACAGAATTGGTTTGTCCAGGTGGGTGTGGAAGAACTTGACTGGCCTGCACAGAGCCCTGACCTCAACCCCATCGAACACCTTTGGGATGAATTGGAACACCGACTGCGAGCCAGGCCTAATCACCCCCAACATCAGTGCCCGACCTCACTGATGCTCTTGTGGCTGAATGGAAGCAAGTCCCCGCAGCAATGTTCCAACATCTAGTGGAAAGCCTTCCCAGGAGAGTGGAGGCTGTTCTAGCAGCAATGTTCCAACATCTAGTGGAAAGCCTTCCCAGAAGAGTGGAGGCTGTTATAGCAGCAATGTTCCAACATCTAGTGGAAAGCCTTCCCAGAAGAGTGGAGGCTGTTATAGCAGCAATGTTCCAACATCTAGTGGAAAGCCTTCCCAGAATAGTGGAGGCTGTTATAGCAGCAATGTTCCAACATCTAGTGGAAAGCCTTCTCAGTAGAGTGGAGGCTGTTATAGCAGCAATGTTCCAACATCTAGTGGAAAGCCTTCTCAGTAGAGTGGAGGCTGTTATAGCAGCAATGTTCCAACATCTAGTGGAAAGCCTTCCCAGAAGAGTGGAGGCTGTTATAGCAGCAATGTTCCAACATCTAGTGGAAAGCCTTCCCAGAAGAGTGGAGGCTGTTATAGCAGCAATGTTCCAACATCTAGTGGAATGCCTTCTCAGTAGAGTGGAGGCTGTTATAGCAGCAATGTTCCAACATCTAGTGGAAAGCCTTCCCAGAAGAGTGGAGGCTGTTATAGCAGCAATGTTCCAACATCTAGTGGAAAGCCTTCCCAGAAGAGTGGAGGCTGTTATAGCAGCAATGTTCCAACATCTAGTGGAAAGCCTTCCCAGAAGAGTGGAGGCTGTTATAGCAGCAATGTTCCAACATCTAGTGGAAAGCCTTCCCAGAAGAGTGGAGGCTGTTATAGCAGCAATGTTCCAACATCTAGTGGAAAGCCTTCTCAGAAGAGTGGAGGCTGTTATAGCAGCAATGTTCCAACATCTAGTGGAAAGCCTTCCCAGAAGAGTGGAGGCTGTTATAGCAGCAATGTTCCAACATCTAGTGGAAAGCCTTCTCAGTAGAGTGGAGGCTGTTATAGCAGCAAAGAGGGGGGGACCAACTCCATATTAATGGCCATGATTTTAGAATGAGATGTTAGACGACAGGTGTCCACATACTTTAAAATCAGAGTTTTGTATTTTGATGGATGTATTTCAATCGAAAACAAAATGAGGGATGAACTCCACTTAACGAATAATCTTCACTGACAAAACATCGACTCAGATTGAAGGTCCCCCATAAAGATTTCTCAGCAAACCTTCCACCTCTCCTACTATGTTCTTCATGTGTGAGAGCAGGTCCTGGGCTCTCTGATGGGTGTTGCTGCTGCTATTGCCCAGACTGTCTGCTTCTTCTGCTACCGCCACCACCTGGTGGGAGGACAACATTACATCAGCACACCTGTCATTAATTCTTACCATCAATTCTTGTTGGGATACGCAACTGCATAAAGTCCAATAAGCTGATGTTGGAGTAATGGAGATACAAGCAGATACACATATGTATGTATTTGAACACTTGAAACTGTTATGAATTTAAATAATTCATATTTATTTGAATAAAGGAAAGGATAATGCACATTTTTTAAAAGGAAAATGAGAAGAATAAAAAGTATAATGACAGAGAAGGGTGGACAGAGATGGTCATTGTCTCTGAATAACTGATTAAATAATGACAGAGAAGGGTGGACAGAGAGATGCTCGACACAGATCTTCATCACCTTATCTTCCAGGCCGAGGATGTCTGAGTTGATGGTCATGATCTCTCCCTCCAACATGTCCACTCTGTTCCTGTTCTCATCCAGAGTACTGTTGTAGTTCTCTATGGCATTCTGGGAAACAGAGTCAATCTCAGTCAACAGATATTGAACGAGTGTTTTTCAAATAAAATGAAATTGTATTTGTCATGGCCTCCCGTGTGGCGCAGTGGTCCTTGCATCGCAGTGCTAGCTTTGCCACAAGAGACTCTGGGTTCGTGCCCAGGCTCTGTCGCAGCCGGCCGCGCCCGGGAGGTCCGTGGGGCGACGCACAATTGGCCTAGCGTCGTCCGGGTTAGGGAGGGTTTGGCCGGTAGGGATATCTTTGTCTCATCGCGCACCAGCGACTCCTGTGGCGGGCCGGGCGCAGTGCGCGCTAACCAGGTTGCCAGGGGCACGGTGTTTCCTCAGACACATTGGTGCGGCTGGCTTCCGGGTTGGATGCGCGCTGTGTTAAGAAGCAGTGGGTTGTGTATCGGAGGACGCATGACTTTCGACCATCGTCTCTCCCGAGCCCGTACGGGAGTTGTAGCGATGAGACAAGATAGTAATTACTAACAATTGGATACCACGAAATTGGGGAGAAAAAGGGGTAAAAAAATATATATATATATATATGTATTTGTCACGTGAAATACAACAAGTTTAGACCTTACCGTGAAATGCTTCCTTACAAGTCCTTAACCCACAATGCAGTTCAAGAAAGACAAACATATCGTGTGTCTGTGTGTGTGTAATTACAATGTGTGTATATGAGTTACATTCTGTGTGTGTGTGTGTGTGTGTGTGTGTGTGTGTGTGTGTGTGTGTGTGTGTGTGTGTGTGTGTGTGTGTGTGTGTGTGTGTGTGTGTGTGTGTGTGTGTGTGTGTGTGTGTGTGTGTGTACTCACAGAGATATTGTCCATGGATCTGCTGAGGTTGTTTAGCTGAGTCAAGGTGATAGAGGAGGCGTTCAGGTTGATCAGCTGATGAGCCACGGAGCCAAAGTTGTCGTTAATTTTGTCCAGATCCTCCAACAGGACAATTACACAGCTGTCACAAGCTGAAAGGACACACATTACACAGCTGTCACAAGCTGAAAGGACACACATTACACAGCTGTCACAAGCTGAAAGGACACACATTACACAGCTGTCACAAGCTGAAAGGACACACATTACACAGCTGTCACAAGCTGAAAGGACACACATTACACAGCTGTCACAAGCTGAAAGGACACACATTACACAGCTGTCACAAGCTGAAAGGACACACATTACACAGCTGTCACAAGCTGAAAGGACACACATTACACAGCTGTCACAAGCTGAAAGGAAACACATTACACAGCTGTCACAAGCTGAAAGGACACACATTACACAGCTGTCACAAGCTGAAAGGACACACATTACACAGCTGTCACAAGACACACATTACACAGCTGAAAGGAAACACATTACACAGCTGTCACAAGCTGAAAGGACACACATTACACAGCTGTCACAAGCTGAAAGGACACACATTACACAGCTGTCACAAGCTGAAAGGAAACACATTACACAGCTGTCACAAGCTGAAAGGACACACATTACACAGCTGTCACAAGCTGAAAGGACACACATTACACAGCTGTCACAAGCTGAAAGGACACACATTACACAGCTGTCACAAGCTGAAAGGAAACACATTACACAGCTGTCACAAGCTGAAAGGACACACATTACACAGCTGTCACAAGCTGAAAGGACACACATTACACAGCTGTCACAAGCTGAAAGGACACACATTACACAGCTGTCACAAGCTGAAAGGACACACATTACACAGCTGTCACAAGCTGAAAGGACACACATTACACAGCTGTCACAAGCCGAAAGGACACACATTACACAGCTGTCACAAGCTGAAAGGACACACATTACACAGCTGTCACAAGCCGAAAGGACACACATTACACAGCTGTCACAAGCTGAAAGGACACACATTACACAGCTGTCACAAGCTGAAAGGACACACATTACACAGCTGTCACAAGCTGAAAGGACACACATTACACAGCTGTCACAAGCTGAAAGGACACACATTACACAGCTGTCACAAGCTGAAAGGAATCACATTTAGTCACCTTCATCAGAATACTGGAACAGAACCAAGCTACGGTTTGCCACTCTCCTTCTCTTTCTCCTCTCTCCTTAACACTCTCCTTCTCTTTCTCTCTCTCCTTCTCTTTCTCCTCTCTCCTTCTCTCCTTCTCTTTCTCCTCTCTCCTTGACTCTCTCCTTCTCTTTCTCCACTCTCCTTAACACTCTCCTTCTCTTTCTCCTCTCTCATTGACTCTCTCCTTCTCTTTCTCCTCTCTCCTTAACACTCTCCTTCTCTTTCTCCTCTCTCCTTGACACTCTCCTTCTCTTTCTCCTCTCTCCTTCTCTTTCTCCTCTCTCCTTGACTCTCTCCTTCTCTTTCTCCTCTCTCCTTGACTCTCTCCTTCTCTTTCTCCTCTCTCCTTAACACTCTCCTTCTCTTTCTCCTCTCTCCTTAACACTCTCCTTCTCTTTCTCCTCTCTCATTGACTCTCTCCTTCTCTTTCTCCTCTCTCCTTAACACTCTCCTTCTCTTTCTCCTCTCTCCTTGACTCTCTCCTTCTCTTTCTCCTCTCTCCTTAACACTCTCCTTCTCTTTCTCCTCTCTCATTGACTCTCTCCTTCTCTTTCTCCTCTCTCCTTGACTCTCTCCTTCTCTTTCTCCTCTCTCCTTCTCTTTCTCCTTTCTCCTTGACTCTCTCCTTCTCTTTCTCCTCTCTCCTTCTCTTTCTCCTCTCTCCTTCTCTCTCCTCTCTCATTTCTCCTCCTCCTTGACTCCTCTCTCCTTCTCTTTCTCCTCTCTCCTTGACTCTCTCCTTCTCTTTCTCTCTCTCCTTGACTCTCTCCTTCTCTGTCTCCTCTCTCCTTAACTTCTCCTTCTCTTTCTCCTCTCTCCTTGACTCTCTCCTTCTCTTTCTCCTCTCTCCTTCTCTTTCTCCTCTCTCTTTGACTCTCTCCTCCTCTTTCTCCTCTCTCCTTCTCTTCTCCTTCTCCTTGACTCTCTCCTTCTCTTTCTCCTCTCTCCTTCTCTTCTCTCTCTCCTTCTCTTTGACTCTCTCTTGACTTCCCTTCTCTCTCTCCTCTCTCCTTGACTCTCTCCTTCTCTGTCTCCTCTCTCCTTGACTCTCTCCTTCTCTTTCTCCTCTCTCCTTGACTCTCTCCTTCTCTGTCTCCTCTCTCCTTAACTCTCTCCTTCTCTTTCTCCTCTCTCCTTGACTCTCTCCTTCTCTTTCTCCTCTCTCCTTCTCTTTCTCCTCTCTCCTTGACTCTCTCCTCTTCTTCTCCTCTCTCCTTCTCTTTCTCTGTCTCCTCCTCTCTCTTTGACCCTCTCCTTCTCTTTCTCCTCTCTCCTTCTCTTTCCTTCTTCTCCTCTCTCCTTGACTCTCTCCTTCTCTTTCTCCTCTCTCCTTGACTCTCTCCTTCTCTTTCTCCTCTCTCCTTGACTCTCTCCTTCTCTTTCTCCTCTCTCCTTGACTCTCTCCTTCTCTTTCTCCTCTCTCCTTCTCTTTCTCCTCTCTCCTTGACTCTCTCCTCCTCTTTCTCCTCTCTCCTTCTCTTTCTCCTCTCTCTTTGACTCTCTCCTTCTCTTTCTGCTCTCTCCTTCTCTTTCTCCTCTCTCTTTGACTCTCTCCTTCCCTTTATCCTCTCTCCTTGACTCGCTCCTTCTCTGTCTCCTCTCTCCTTAACTCTCTCCTTCTCTTTCTCCTCTCTCCTTAACACTCTCCTTCTCTTTCTCCTCTCTCCTTCTCTCTCTCCTCTCTCCTTAACACTCTCCTTCTCTTTCTCCTCTCTCCTTGACTCTCTCCTTCTCTTTCTCCTCTCTCTTTGACTCTCTCCTTCCCTTTATCCTCTCTCCTTAACTCTCTCCTTCTCTTTCTCCTCTCTCCTTAACTCTCTCCTTCTCTTTCTCCTCTCTCCTTAACACTCTCCTTCTCTCTCCTCCTCTTTCTCTCTCTCCTTCTCTTTCTCCTCTCTCTTTCTCCTCTCTCTCTTTCTGCTCTCTCCTTCTCTTTCTCCTCTCTCTTTGACTCTCTCCTTCCCTTTATCCTCTCTCCTTGACTCGCTCCTTCTCTGTCTCCTCTCTCCTTAACTCTCTCCTTCTCTCTCTCTCCTTAACCTCTCCTTCTCTTTGACTCTCTCCTTCTCTTTCTCCTCTCTCCTTAACACTCTCCTTCTCTTTCTCCTCTCTCTTGACTCTCTCCTTCTCTTTCTCCTCTCTCCTTGACTCTCTCCTTCTCTTTCTCCTCTCTCCTTGACTCTCTCCTTCTCTTTCTCCTCTCTCCTTGACTCTCTCCTTCTCTGTCTCCTCTCTCCTTAACTCTCTCCTTCTCTTTCTCCTCTCTCCTTGACTCTCTCCTTCTCTTTCTCCTCTCTCCTTAACACTCTCCTTCTCTTTCTCCTCTCTCTATGACTCTCTCCTTCTCTTTCTCCTCTCTCTTTGACTCTCTCCTTCTCTTTCTCCTCTCTCCTTAACTCTCTCCTTCTCTTTCTCCTCTCTCCTTGACTCTCTCCTTCTCTTTCTCTCTCTCAACACTCTCCTTCTCTTTCTCCTTCTCTTTGACTCTCTCCTTCTCTTTCTCCTCTCTCCTTCTCTTTCTCCTCTCTCTTTGACTCTCTCCTTCCCTTTATCCTCTCTCCTTGACTCGCTCCTTCTCTTTCTCCTCTCTCCTTGACTCTCTCCTTCTCTCTCTCCTCAACACTCTCCTTCTCTTTCTCCTCTCTCCTTCTCTTTCTCCTCTCTCCTTCTCTTTCTCCTCTCTCTTTGACTCTCTCCTTCCCTTTATCCTCTCTCCTTGACTCGCTCCTTCTCTGTCTCCTCTCTCCTTAACTCTCTCCTTCTCTTTCTCCTCTCTCCTTGACTCTCTCCTCCTCTTTCTCCTCTCTCCTTCTCTTTCTCCTCTCTCCTTGACTCTCTCCTTCTCTTTCTCCTCTCTCCTTCTCTTTCTCCTCTCTCTTTGACTCTCTCCTTCCCTTTATCCTCTCTCCTTGACTCGCTCCTTCTCTGTCTCCTCAACTCTCTCCTTCTCTTTCTCCTCTCTCCTTGACTCTCTCCTTCTCTTTTCTCTCCTTAACACTCTCCTTCTCTTTCTCCTCTCTCCTTGACTCTCTCCTTCTCTTTCTCCTCTCTCCTTGACTCTCTCTTTCTCCCCTCCAGCCTCTTCCCCCTCTCCCTTTCCTGGCTTCTCCTTCCCCCAACCTCCTCCAGCCCATCTCTCTCCCTCCCCTGTCCATCTCTCTCCCTCCCCTGTCCATCTCTCTCCCTCCTCCTGTCCATCTCTCTCCCTCCCCCTGTCCATCTCTCTCCCTCCCCCTGTCCATCTCTCCCTCCCCTGTCCATCTCTCTCCCTCCTCCTGTCCATCTCTCTCCCTCCCCTGTCCATCTCTCCCCCTCCTCCTGTCCATCTCTCTCCCTCCCCCTGTCCATCTCTCAACCTCCTCCTGTCCATCTCTCTCCCTCCCCTGTCCATCTCTCTCCCTCCTCCTGTCCATCTCTCTCCCTCCCCCTGTCCATCTCTCTCCCTCCTCCTGTCCATCTCTCTCCCTCCCCCTGTCCATCTCTCTCCCTCCTCCTGTCCATCTCTCTCCCTCCCCCTGCCCATCTCTCCCCCTCCTCCTGTCCATCTCTCTCCCTCCCCCTGTCCATCTCTCCTCTCCTCCCCCCTGTCCATCTCTCCCTCCCCTGTCCATCTCTCTCCCTCCTCCTGTCCATCTCTCCCTCCCCCTGTCCATCTCTCTCCCTCCTCCTGTCCATCTCTCTCCCTCCCCTGCCCATCTCTCCCCTCCTCCTGTCCATCTCTCTCCCTCCTCCTGTCCATCTCTCTCCCTCCCCCTGTCCATCTCTCTCCCTCCTCCTGTCCATCTCTCTCCCTCCCCTCCATCTCTCCCCCTCCTCCTGTCCATCTCTCTCCCTCCCCTGTCCATCTCTCTCCCTCCTCCTGTCCATCTCTCTCCCTCCCCTGCCCATCTCTCCCCCTCCTCCTGTCCATCTCTCTCCCTCCCCTGTCCATCTCTCTCCCTCCTCATGTCCATCTCTCTCCCTCCCCTGTCCATCTCTCCCTGTCTCCATCTCCTTCTCCCCCTCTCCCTGTCTCCCTGTCTCCATCTCCCCTCTCCCCCTCTCCCTGTCTCCATCTCCTTCTCCCCCTCTCAAATAAAATCAAAGTAAAACAATGTCAATCCAACAGCACATATGAATTCATTAACAGACACATGACTTACGTTGGCAGGTCATGTCATGTCCGTGTTGTACAGGAACACTGTATCTATGGGAACAGCTGTCACACTGTTTGCCTGTTATGCCGTCTCCACAGCGACACTCCCCTGTCCGAGGGTCACAGCGACCATGCTTACACTCACACTCTGAAGAGAATGGAAGACACACACACACACACACACACACACACACACACACACACACACACACACACACACACACACACACACACACACACACACACACACACACACAGTGTCAAGCTCAGTCCACATCTTGCATATACTCCAGCTTGTCGTCTTGTGTGGTTCAGTTAGTAGAGCATGTCGAATGCAACGGCAGGATTGTGGGGTTCGATTCCTGGTGCGTCTGGTTTCATACGATGTACGAAACATTAGGAACATCTTTCCATGACAAAGATTGACCAGGTGAAAGCTATGATCCCTCATTGATAACCTTTTTAAATCTAATTCAGTCAGTGTAGATGAAGGGGAGGAGACAGATTAAAGAATGATTTTGAAGTCTTGAGACAGTTGAGACGTGGATTGTGTATCTGTGCCATTCAGAGGGAACGGGGGGTATGGTAGTAGGTACCAGCCATTCAGAGGGAACCGGGGGTATGGTAGTAGGTACCAGCCATTCAGAGGGAACGGGGGTATGGTAGTAGGTACCAGCCATTCAGAGGCCTTTGAAGGGGGTATGGTAGTAGGTACCAGACATTCAGAGGAACGGGGGTATGGTAGTAGGTACCAGGCATTCAGAGGGAACGGGGGTATGGTAGTAGGTACCAGCCATTCAGTAGGTACCAGCCATTCAGAGGGAACGGGGGGTATGGTAGTAGGTACCAGCCATTCAGAGGGAACGGGGGGTATGGTAGTAGGTACCAGCCATTCAGAGGGAACGGGGGGTATGGTAGTAGGTACCAGCCATTCAGAGGGAACGGGGGGTATGGTAGTAGGTACCAGCCATTCAGAGGAGCGGGGTATGGTAGTAGGTACCAGCCATTCAGAGGCCTTTGAACGGGGGGTATGGTAGTAGGTACCAGCCATTCAGAGGGAACGGGGGGTATGGTAGTAGGTACCAGCCATTCAGAGGGAATGGTAGTAGGTACCAGCCATTCAGAGGGAACCAAAAAGGGTTCTATCTTGAACCAAAAAGGGTTCTATCTAGAATCCAAAAGGGTTCTCCTATGGGGACCGCCGAAGAACCCTTTTGGGAACCCTTTTATTCTAAGAACGTAGGAGGAGGAGGTAGGTATAACTCACTCTTGCAGCCCTCAGGACTGTAGTCCCAGTACCCAGGGGCACATTGGCGACAATTAGGTCCATTGACCCCTGGCTGGCAGGCACACGAACCGTTCCTGGGGTCACACGGTTGGACCAGCGCCGCGGCCGCGTCACAGTCACACCGACGACACCCGGAGCACGACTCATAGCCAAACGCACCGTCCTGAAACACAACACATTATTGACACAGCTCGGTAATGAGGATATCATAACTAACAATGACAATAAGCTTGCCAGAGACAAGCAACCAAGGATCAATGACGTATTAAGGTTTATATAAGTTGGTTATGAGTTAGTCTCTGCCAATATTTATTTGGTTCCGAGTTCCCGAGATGAGTTAAGAGGAATTATTGTCATAGTATACATGAATATGAATAAGGGAAATAAACTGAGGACAAACCTCACAACAGTTGCAGTGAGGACCGGTCACACCAGGTTTACATTGGCACTGTCCTGTGTGAGGGTCACATGACGCCGTGCCACATGGGGAGCAGTTGCATCCTGGGTAAATAAGACAGGGGTTATTACGTATTGCAGTTTTTCTCAATTGCTAAAACACCATTTCTGAAACCTTGCTCCATTTCCTGAAAACATTAAACACAAAACCTCATCTTCAAGCACTGTTTACATAACCTCTGACTCCTCTCGCAAAATGAAACATTCGCCTCAAAACAGTTTTACCTGTGTTCAAAATCAAACACTGCTCTCAAATCATAAACAAAGTGATCAAAATGATATACACTCTCAAGCAGTCAGTAAACAATACACCGAAAAATAGAAAACACATTGTTCAAAACATACAATTCTCAGGGTGAAGTACATTTTTAATTTAAAAAAAAATTCTTCCCATTTTTCCCTCATTGTCCTTTGATGAACGAAAACATGTTCTATCATAGCAGCTCAAAATGGATCATAAATTACTACTCTGCTTTGCACTTTGCAATTTAGGTTTTTGTTCTTCCTCCTCCTTGTAGCCCTATTTTTACAGTACTGTACCCTTCCTCCTCCTTGTACCCCTATTTTTACAGTACTGTACCCTTCCTCCTCCTTGTACCCCTATTTTTACAGTACTGTACCCTGCATCTCACAAACTTGTCCTTTGTCTCTGTGATCCTGTCATTCTTGTTCTTTGTTGATATGAACCTGCAACCAGTCAACATCTATTGAGCAGTCAGTACTGTTAATAAATGGAAAGCACAATGTTCAGGGCCATACAATTCATCCATTGTACAGTATACAGCCTACAATGCACTGTACCTCAGTATCCATTCTCAGACCTTCTCCTTCCCACCTTCAACAACCTGTTTGCTCTCTGAACTGGCTTATATTGGTTGTGTGGCATCATTTGAAACAGGTTTAAATCAATGTTGAGTGGTTGTGTTCAATCAATGACACATGGTCTCTATTTGTATTTGATTGTTGCCACTTGTGTTTACCAGTATGGATGACATGTGCATTAAAGTGCAGAATGTGTTTTGAGAATGAGAATGTGTTTCAGAGTTTTGCTGAAAAGTCTAAGTGAGATCTGCAAATAGTGTTTTACCATGTGAAATGGTTGAAGGTATTGACTTCATAATTAGCTAAATGAGTCCAGGCAACGGAGAACTTTGTTCAACCAATGGGTTTTAGTGTTTTAGCAATTGAGAAAAAGTGTAACTTCAGCAACAGGAAGTCATGCACAGACAGATGTGGAATCACTAAACACTGCAACAGCTACACACTACACACTTCTCACAGAGAACCAGATCTATTATAGAAGTTAAAAGAGGTTAAGACCTTGTGAAAACAGAACTAGTCTTTGAGACTTCCTGAATTAAAGAGAAAGATATTTAGTGCAGAGGGGAGAGGCTATGTAAACTGGGATTAGCCTAGAGCGTGTGTGTGTGTGTGCGCAGAGAGAGAGAGAGAGAGAGAGAGAGAGAGAGAGAGAGAGAGATAGAGAGAGAGAGAGCTAGAGAGAGCTAGAGAGAGAGAGAGAGAGAGAGAGAGAGAGAGAGAGCTAGAGAGAGAGAGAGAGAGAGAGAGAGAGAGAGAGAGAGAGAGATAGAGAGAGATAGATAGAGAGAGCTAGAGAGAGAGAGAGAGAGAGAGAGAGAGAGAGCGAGAGCTAGAGAGAGAGAGAGAGCTAGAGAGAGAGAGAGAGAGAGAGCGAGAGCTAGAGAGAGAGAGAGAGAGAGAGAGAGAGAGAGAGAGCGAGAGCTAGAGAGAGAGAGAGAGAGAGAGCGAGAGCTAGAGAGAGAGAGAGAGAGAGAGAGCGAGAGCTAGAGAGAGAGAGAGAGAGAGAGAGAGAGAGACAGAGCTAGAGAGAGCGAGAGAGAGAGAGAGAGAGAGAGAGTTGAAGCGAGTGTGCGTTGTCAGATCAGGCCTTTTGGTCTTACTGGTGCAGTTCTTGGCAGTGACGGCGTCACCGTGGAAACCGGGGGCACAGATCTCGCAGTGCGTCCCGGCGGTGTTGTGCATGCAGCTGTGACACTCGCCCGTCAGCCCGTCACAGTCGCTGAACAGCATGTTGGGGTCTGTGTTGTCATGGCAACGGCAGGGCTGGCACGTGCTGCCAATCACCATGGGGTTGCCGTAGAAACCGGGAGCACACCTGGGAGAGGGAGGAGACAGGAGAAAAAGGAGGACGAGACAGAAATGGGTACAAAGTGTATTTGTAACAGTTTAAAAATGATTTCAGTCAATATTTTTTTATTTTTTAAAACAGCCTTTTTCTTCCTAAAACTGCTCTCTTCACTTCCAGTTTAATTTGGGGACTCGTGGCAACACGTCACATATCACAGCCATGTCATAATGATACAACTGTATGATATATGGCGTGTATCAACATTGTATGTAGTACTGACCTTGCACACTGGGGCCCAGCGTAGCCAGGCATACAGAGACACAGCATCCTGTTGGGTTTCTCTACACAGCCCACTGCAAAACTACACAGGAGAGAGAGAGAGATTACATTGAAGTTGGACGTTGTCCTCAGGAAAACAAAACAAACGTTTCTACAGTATGTGAAAGCAAATGAAGGGGGATGAATGAAGAATGAACAAGGAGACGCGACTGACTTGTTGGAGGTCACTTGTAGAGGACAGGGGCAGGTGTCACAGGACTGGGCTTGTCCATCCAGAGAGTGGTTACCAAGGAAACCACCCTGACACTTTTCACAGTGGTCTCCAGCCCTGTTGTGTTGACAGTTCTAAGAGCAACAACAACAACAACATGATAAAGGGTAAAGAATGGTAAATATTAAGGCCAGGCACCACACCCTCACAGGGCCATTTTACCCCCCTCCTTATTTAAATCACAAATCGATGTTTACCAGTTGAATGTAGACACAAGTATAAAACCTTTTTCTGTATTAAATATTAAAATGTCTCTGAAATAGTTTTATTAAGATATGCAAATGAGTTAACAGTAGTTAAATGTAGTTGTAGTTAAATGTAGTTAAATGTAGTTGTAGTTAGCAGTAGTTAAATGTAGTTGTAGTTAGCAGTAGTTAAATGTTGTTGTAGTTAGCAGTAGTTAAATGTAGTTGTAGTTAGCAGTAGTTAAATGTAGTTGTAGTTAAATGTAGTTGTAGTTAAATGTAGTTGTAGTTAAATGTAGTTGTAGTTAGCAGTAGTTAAATGTAGTTGTAGTTAGCAGTAGTTAAATGTTGTTGTAGTTAGCAGTAGTTAAATGTAGTTGTAGTTAGCAGTAGTTAAATGTAGTTGTAGTTAAATGTAGTTGTAGTTAGCAGTAGTTAAATGTAGTTGTAGTTAGCAGTAGTTAAATGTAGTTGTAGTTAGCAGTAGTTAAATGTAGTTGTAGTTAGCAGTAGTTAAATGTAGTTGTAGTTAGCAGTAGTTACATGTAGTTTGTAGTTAAAGTAG
>NC_088415.1:5552885-5572885 GCF_034236695.1 Oncorhynchus nerka | reverse complement strand
GAACACAGTGGCCTCCAACATTCTTAAATGGAAGATGTTTGGAACCAAGAACACAGTGGCCTCCATCATTCTTAAATGGAAGATGTTTGGAACCAAGAACACAGTGGCCTCCAACATTCTTAAATGGAAGATGTTTGGAACCAAGAACACAGTGGCCTCCAACATTCTTAAATGGAAGATGTTTGGAACCAAGAACACAGTGGCCTCCAACATTCTTAAATGGAAGATGTTTGGAACCAAGAACACAGTGGCCTCCATCATTCTTAAATGGAAGATGTTTGGAACCAAGAACACAGTGGCCTCCAACATTCTTAAATGGAAGATGTTTGGAACCAAAAACACAGTGGCCTCCAACATTCTTAAATGGAAGAAGTTTGGAACCAAGAACACAGTGGCCTCCAACATTCTTAAATGGAAGATGTTTGGAACCAAGAACACAGTGGCCTCCAACATTCTTAAATGGAAGATGTTTGGAACCAAGAACACAGTGGCCTCCAACATTCTTAAATGGAAGATGTTTGGAACCAAGAACACAGTGGCCTCCAACATTCTTAAATGGAAGATGTTTGGAACCAAGAACACAGTGGCCTCCAACATTCTTAAATGGAAGATGTTTGGAACCAAGAACACAGTGGCCTCCAACATTCTTAAATGGAAGATGTTTGGAACCAAGAACACAGTGGCCTCCAACATTCTTAAATGGAAGATGTTTGGAACCACCAAGACTCTTCCTAGAGCTGGCAGCACGGCCAATCTGAGCAATCGGGGGAGAAGGGCCTTGGTCAGGGAAGTGACCAAGAACCTGATGGTGACTCTGACAGAGCTCTAGAGTTCCTTCGTGGAGATGGGAGAACCTTCCAGAAGGACAACCAGGTGAAATTGAGGCGAAGAGAAAACCGAATCCCCTCCGTTCTATTGTCACATTGTCCAGTCACTGGAGAATAAGATGGATGAGCTTTGTTCGAGAGTCTCCTATCAGAGAGACTAGTAACCGGAAGGTTGCAAGTTCAAATCCCCCCGAGCTGACAAGGTACAAATCTGTCATTCTGCCCCTGAACAGGCAGTTAACCCACTGTTCCTAGGCCGTCATTGAAAATAAGAATTTGTTCTTAACTGACTTGCCTGGTTAAATAAAGGTTAAATAAAAACATAAAAACAGACTTGAAAAGCTGCTATATGTCTTACTGAAACGTGGCTGGATGATGACGCTACCTACGTAAGAACTTCGTCCGTAATTATCACGGCTGTTTAACATCCCTCCTCAAGCCAACATCGCTCTGGAACTCAACAAACTGTATGAGGCCATAAAAAATCAAGAAACCGTTCACCCAGAGGCAGCGTTTCTGGTGGGCGGAGACTTTAACTCGGGGAGAGTTAAAACGGTCCTACCTCACTTCTACCTCTTCTGCGCCACTAGGGGCGCTTAAAACTCAACCCACAGAAACCCATACAAGGCCCTCGCTCCTCTTCCCTGCAGCAAATCTGACCATGACTCCATTCTCCTGCTTCCTGTTTCCAAACTAAAGCTCTGGGATATGTTCCAGGATTCATCCCATGGAATTGAGGAGTTAACCACAACAGTCACGCACTTCATCAATAAGTGCATAGACGATGTCGTCCCCACAGTGAAAGCCCCTGTTTTTCCAGATGACTGTGTGATCTCGCTCTTCATGAGCTCGATGTGAGCAAAACATTTAAACAGGTTAACAATCACAAGGCCGGGAATACCAGGGCGAGTTCTCGGACCAGCTGGCAAGTGTCTTCACAGACATTTTCAATCTCTGCTTGTCCCAGTCTGGAATGTCAACAATGTTTCAAGCTGACCACGATTTTTCCCTGTTCCAAAGAGCTCCAAGGTAACCTGCCTTAATGACTCCTGCCCTGAAGCACTCAGATCTGTTATTAATGAAGTGCTTTGAAAAGGCTGGTGATGACGTCAACACCATCTTCCCAGACACCCTGGAACCCCTTCAATTCACATTCCGCCCCAACAGATCCACAGCAGACGCAATCTAAAGTGCACCCCACACCACCCTCTCCCATCTGGACAACAGGGGAAATAACTACAGTGGGGCAAAACAAGTATACTAGTCAGCCACCAATTGTGCAAGTTCTCCCACTTAAAAAGATGAGAGAGGCCTGTAATTTTCATCATAGGTACACTTCAACTATGACAGACAAAATGAGAAAAGAAATCCAGAAAATCACATTGTAGAATTTTTAATGAATTTATTTGCAAATTCCTAATTTTGTCATTTTGATAGCCCATGCACTGTTAAATCTGCTACCGTCCGGAAAATGGTACCGGAGAATCGGGTCTCTGACCAACAGGCTTCTTCTACCCCCAAGCCATAAGACTGCTAAATTGCCAGACTGCTATTTAGTCAATTAATGGTACCAGAACTGTCTTACATTGACGAGCAGTGAAATACTTCATAATAATGTCAAGTGAACGATGGTTTTACAGGAGGCGTTAATATTACAGACCAGGATATGGATACTGGATATAGTCGCCTGTCTACTTGTCTGCCAGGTAAATAATCTCCACCCACTTTCAATATACAGTACTTCATATCCCTCATTTACTCAAGTGTTTGCATTATTTTGGCAGTTATCACTATACATAACTGTTAATACGTATTAGCACACTTTAATTAAACCACTCAAGACAGAGTCAAAATAGGTTTAATTTGTGTTGCAGCACAAAACAAGTATATCTGAGTTTTACGTCTGTTGTAATATAATCTGGGAACCTGTGGACAAAATATGGAACTGTTTAGCAAATACAGAAATATATAAACCCAATCGCTGTGTGCTGTACTGTCCCTCTACCTCAGTCCGTCGTTTCTCTGAGCTGCGACAGCGGTTGGTGGCTCCGAAACAGAAACAGGAAGTGCAGCCTTTAGGGTTGGTGGGGTCAAGGTGGAAGGTTCCCACTCTGCACTGGTCACAACGACCACCCTGGACATTTTCCTGTCGGGGGAAAAAGGAGGTCTTGTTGCCAATGATGTTGTTGAGAGGTTGAAAGTGACTACTGGCTGAAACATTGTTCGTCTAGTGCAGGGGTACTCGACTACTATTTGAGAAGGGTTCGGTCACACACATTTCCTAGGTGGCAAAGGTTCGGATGGATATTGTAATTTATCAGCGTAGTAAAAAACACCTTGCGATGGGTGTAACCCCAAACTGTTGAAACTGTTCACACCCCTCTTTGTTGGCTGAGAGAACATTTAGCTGTTTAAGATCAGTTTCTGCAATTCTACACATTTTGACATGGGACGGAGAGAAAAGGTTGCAGTTTTAAAGCTAATTTATCCCAATTCTACACATTTTGACATGGGACGGAGAGAAAAGGTTGCAGTTTTAAAGCTAATTTATTCAAATTCTACACATTTTGACATGGGACGGAGAGAAAAGGTTGCAGTTTTAAAGCTAATTTATCCCAATTCTACACATTTTGACATGTCTTATGTGCGTTCATGTGATACCTGAGCATATGTTGACATATCAAAATATCACTCGTGAGTAATATATTACTTCTATGAGTAACGGAGCTATATAATGAGTTTCTGTGTTTAAATACTGAAATACTATTGCAGTTAGTTAAGTAACGAGTCTGTTCCTTGCAGAATCACATCTCTACCTGTGTGTTATATTTAGTATTTTAAAAGCCTTGTCTCCTGCTAACAGAATTCTGTCTGTAGCTGCCTAAGGCTGCGGTTCTGAACCTCCTGTTCCCTTGTGTCTATGTAGTTTACCCTCCCTTCACATTTATGACTGTCAATCGTAAACGAGCGGCCTGTTCTTCAAGTTTTACTGGTAAAACGTCCATTGCAGCATCCATGCCAACCATCTGATCTCTGTTTCGTTGAAATCTGCATTTAAATCTTTTGGAATTAGGCTATGTAGCTTACCGTGTTATTGGGAATTATGGAGCTGAGAGTGTTGTTGGGAATTATGGAGCTGGGAGTGTTGTTGGGAATTATGGAGCTGGGAGTGTTGTTGGGAATTATGGAGCTGGGAGTGTTGTTGGGAATTATGGAGCTGGGAGTGTTGTTGGGAATTATGGAGCTGGGAGTGTTGTTGGGAATTATGGAGCTGGGAGTGTTGTTGGGAATTATGGAGCTGGGAGTGTTGTTGGGAATTATGGAGCTGGGAGTGTTGTTGGGAATTATGGAGCTGACAGTGTTGTTGGGAATTATGGAGCTGGGAGTGTTGTTGGGAATTATGGAGCTGGGAGTGTTGTTGGGAATTATGGAGCTGGGAGTGTTGTTGGGAATTATGGAGCTGACAGTGTTATTGGGAATTATGTAGGCTGCCTGTTGATTGGTTGATCCAGAGCATCTATGGCAGAGATCGACTCTCTGTAACATATTTGGTCATTGTGGTACTTCCTGTTGTACAAGCCTAGTGTTTACAACTGAGTATCCCCCCTTTCTGTTGGACCTGACTTATCCCCCTTTCTGTTGTACAACTGACTAGGTATCCCCCTTTCTGGTCATTGTGGTACTTCCTGGTAGCCTAGTGGTTAGAGTGTTGGTCATTGTGGTACTTCCTGGTAGCCTAGTGGTTAGAGCATTGGTCATTGTGGTACTTCCTGGTAGCCTAGTGGTTAGAGCATTGGTCATTGTGGTACTTCCTGGTAGCCTTCTGTTGTACAACTGACTAGGTATCCCCCTTTCTGTTGTACAACTGACTAGGTATCCCCCTTTCCCTTTCTGTTGTACAACTGACTAGGTATCCCTCTTTCTGTTATACAACTGACTAGGTATCCCCCTTTCCCTTTCTGTTGTACAACTGACTAGGTATCCCCCTTTCTGTTGTACAACTGACTAGGTATCCCCCTTTCTGTTGTACAACTGACTAGGTATCCCCCTTTCTGTTGTACAACTGACTAGGTACCCCCTTTCTGTTGTACAACTGACTAGGTACCCCCCCTTTCTGTTGTACAACTGACTAGGTACCCCCCCTTTCTGTTGTACAACTGACTAGGTATCCCCCTTTCTGTTGTACAACTGACTATCCCCCTTTCTGGTACCCCCTTTCTGTTGTACAACTGACTAGGTATCCCCCCTTTCTGTTGTACAACTGACTAGGTATCCCCCCTTTCTGTTGTACAACTGACTAGGTATCCCCCTTTCTGTTGTACAACTAGGTATCCCCCTTTCTGTTGTACAAGGTATCCCCCTTTCCCTTTCTGTTGTACAACTGACTAGGTATCCCCCTTTCCTTTCTGTTGTATAACTGACTGGTATCCCCCTTTCCTTTCTGTTGTACAACTGACTAGGTATCCCCCCTTTCTGTTGTACAACTGACTAGGTATCCCCCTTTCCTTTCTGTTGTATAACTGACTGGTATCCCCCTTTCCTTTCTGTTGTACAACTGACTAGGTATCCCCCCTTTCTGTTGTACAACTGACTAGGTATCCCCCCTTTCTGTTGTATAACTGACTAGGTATCCCCCCTTTCTGTTGTACAACTGACTAGGTATCCCCCCTTTCTGTTGTACAACTGACTAGGTATCCCCCTTTCTGTTGTACAACTGACTAGGTATCCCCCCTTTCTGTTGTACAACTGACTAGGTATCCCCCTTTCTGTTGTACAACTGACTAGGTATCCCCCCTTTCTGTTGTACAACTGACTAGGTATCCCCCCTTTCTGTTGTACAACTGACTAGGTATCCCCCTTTATGTTGTACAACTGACTGGTATCCCCCTTTCCCTTTCTGTTGTACAACTGACTAGGTATCCCCCCTTTATGTTGTACAACTGACTAGGTATCCCCCTTTCTGTTGTACAACTGACTAGGTATCCCCCTTTCCCTTTCTGTTGTACAACTGACTAGGTATCCCTCTTTCTGTTGGACAACTGACTGGTATCCCCCCTTTCTGTTGGACAACTGACTGGTATCCCCCTTTCTGTTGGACAACTGACTGGTATCCCCCTTTCTGTTGTACAACTGACTAGGTACCCCCCCTTTCTGTTGTATAACTGACTGGTATACCCTTTCTGTTGGACAACTGACTAGGTACCCCCCTTTCTGTTGTATAACTGACTAGGTATCCCCCTTTCTGTTGGACAACTGACTAGGTATCCCCCTTTCTGTTGTACAACTAACTAGATATCCCCCTTTCCCTTTCTGTTGTACAACTGACTAGGTATCCCCCCTTTCTGTTGTACAACTGACTAGGTATCCCCCTTTCTGTTGTATAACTGACTGGTATACCCTTTCTGTTGGACAACTGACAAGGGACCCCCCTTTCTGTTGTATAACTGACTAGGTATCCCCCCTTTCTGTTGTACAACTGACTAGGTATCCCCCCTTTCTGTTGTACAACTGACTAGGTATCCCCCTTTCTGTTGGACAACTGACTAGGTATCCCCCTTTCTGTTGGACAACTGACTAGGTATCCCCCTTTCTGTTGTATAACTGACTGGTATCCCCCCTTTCCCTTTCTGTTGTATAACTGACTGGTATCCCCCCTTTTCCCCTTTATATCTGCCTTTAATGACCATCAAAAATAGGATAACTTTACCAACCTGTCAAGTTTACCAGGACTGATAAATAAGGAACACAGTGTTCTCACCTTGCAGAGGCAGCGCCCCACGGAGGAGTCACACACCTCCTCCTCTGTTCCCGCCTCGTTGCAGTCACATGGTCTACAGTTGGGGTAACCGTAGAAACCAGGGCTGCAGCGATCACACTGACGACCGATGATGTTGTTCTTGCATCTGGCGAATGATCACAAACAAACAAATTAACAAACCAACGTGGTGTTTTCAGTGGTCAGGTAACATCACAGTCCATGTTGTTGTGGTGTTTTCAGTGGTCAGATATTATCACAGTCCATGTTGTTGTGGTGTTTTCAGTGGTCAGATATTATCACAGTCCATGTTGTTGTGGTGTTTTCAGTGGTCAGGTAATATCACAGTCCATGTTGTGGTGTTTTCAGTGGTCAGATATTATCACAGTCCATGTTGTTTTCAGTGGTCAGGTAAAATCACAGTCCATGTTGTTGTGGTGTTTTCAGTGGTCAGGTAATATCACAGTCCATGTTGTGGTGTTTTCAGCGGTCAGGTAATATCACAGTCCATGTTGTTGTGTTGTTTTCAGCGGTCAGGTAATATCACAGTCCATGTTGTGGTGTTGTTTTCAGTGGTCAGGTAATATCACAGTCCATGTTGTTGTGGTGTTTTCAGTGGTCAGATAACATCACAGTCCATGTTGTGGTGTTGTTTTCAGTGGTCAGGTAATATCACAGTCCATGTTGTTGTGTTGTTTTCAGTGGTCAGGTAATATCACAGTCCATGTTGTTGTGTTGTTTTCAGTGGTCAGGTAATATCACAGTCCATGTTGTGGTGTTGTTTTCAGTGGTCAGGTAATATCACAGTCCATGTTGTTGTGTTGTTTTCAGTGGTCAGGTAATATCACAGTCCATGTTGTTGTGGTGTTTTCAGTGGTCAGGTAATATCACAGTCCATGTTGTGGTGTTTTCAGTGGTCAGGTAATATCACAGTCCATGTTGTTTTCAGTGGTCAGGTATCACAGTCCATGTTGTGGTGTTTTCAGTGGTCAGGTAATATCACAGTAGTGGTCAGGTAATATCACAGTCCATGTTGTTGTGGTGTTTTGTGGTCAGGTAATATCACAGTCCATGTTGTGGTGTTTTCAGTGGTCAGGTAATATCACAGTCCATGTTGTTGTGTTGTTTTCAGTGGTCAGGTAATATCACAGTCCATGTTGTTGTGGTGTTTTCAGTGGTAATATCACAGTCCATGTTGTGGTGTTTTCAGTGGTCAGGTAATATCACAGTCCATGTTGTTGTGTTGTTTTCAGTGGTCAGGTAATATCACAGTCCATGTTGTTTTCAGTGGTCAGGTAATATCACAGTCCATGTTGTGGTGTTTTCAGTGGTCAGGTAATATCACAGTCCATGTTGTGGTGTTTTCAGTGGTCAGGTAATATCACAGTCCATGTTGTGGTGTTTTCAGTGGTCAGGTAATATCACAGTCCATGTTGTGGTGTTTTCAGTGGTCAGGTAATATCACAGTCCATGTTGTTGTGGTGTTTTCAGTGGTCAGGTAATATCACAGTCCATGTTGTGGTGTTTTCAGTGGTCAGATATTATCACAGTCCATGTTGTTTTCAGTGGTCAGATATTATCACAGTCCATGTTGTTTTCAGTGGTCAGATATTATCACAGTCCATGTTGTTTTCAGTGGTCAGGTAATATCACAGTCCATGTTGTTGTGGTGTTTTCAGTGGTCAGGTAATATCACAGTCCATGTTGTTTTGTTTTCAGTGGTCAGGTAATATCACAGTCCATGTTGTTTTCAGTGGTCAGGTAATATCACAGTCCATGTTGTTGTGGTGTTGTTTTCAGTGGTCAGTGTTTTCCAATGAAAATAATCACGCTACACGTTTGGCTGTGTTGCTCTGTACGTGCATCTGTGTCAGCGTGTGTTATCAGTGTCTGGTATCAGTAGCCCAGACAGCAGGCTGATATAAGAGGCCTACTGAGAGCTGATAGAAGCAGCTTTACAGACATGTCTTGTCAGGACAGAGACCACAGAGGAATGTGACACACTACTGCAGAATGTCTTTATGTCTGGATGCTCACAGTGGATTGGAGGGGAGAGGAGGGGAGAGAGGAGGGGAGAGGAGGGAAAAGGAGAGGAGGAGGGGAAAGGGGAGGGGAGAGAGGAGGGGAAAGGGGAGGGGGTGGACGGGAGAGAGGAGGGGAAAGGGGAGGGGAGAGATGGAAGGGGAGGGGAGAGAGGAGGGGAAAGGAGAGGAGGAAGGGAAAGGGGGGAGGGGAGAGGAGAGAGGAGGGGAAAGGGGAGGGGGTGGATGGGAGAGAGGAGGGGAAAGGGGAGGGGAGAGATGGAAGGGGAGGGGAGAGAGGAGGGGAAAGGAGAGGAGGAAGGGAAAGGGGAGGGGAGAGAGGAGGGGAAAGGGGAGGGGGTGGACGGGAGAGAGGAGGGGAAAGGGGAGGGGGAGAGATGGAAGGGGGTGGGGAGAGAGGAGAGGAGGGGAGAGATGGAAGGGGAGGGAGAGAGGAGAGGAGGGGAGAGAGGAGGGGAGAGGAGGGGAAAGGGGAGGGGAGAGATGGAAGGGGAGGGGAGAGGGGAGAGGGAGGGGAGAGGAGGGGAAAGGAGAGGAGGAGGGAAAAAAAGGAAAGGAGAGAGGAGGGGAAAGGGGAGGGGGAGAGGAGGGGAAAGGGGAGGGGGAGAGGAGGGGAGAGAGGAGGGGAAAGGGGAGGGGAGAGATGGAAGGGGGAGAGGAGGAGGGGAGGGGAGAGAGGAGAGGAGGGGAGAGAGGGAAGGGGGGGGAGAGGAGGAGGGGAGGGGAGAGGAGAGAGGAGGGGAAAGGGGAGGGGGAGAAAGAGGAGGAGGGGAGGGGAGAGGGAAGGGGGAGAGAAGGAGGGGAGGGGAGAGAGGAGAGGAGGGAGGAGAGGAGGGGAGAGAGGGAAGGGGGAGAGGAGGAGGGGAGGGGAGAGAGGAGGGGAAAGGGGAGGGGGAGAAAGGGGAGAGGGAGAAAGGGGAGGGGGAGAGGGAAAGGGGAGGGGGAGAGGAGAGGGGAGAGAGGGGAGGGAGAGAGGAGAGGGGAGGGAGAGAGGAGGAGGGGAGGGGAGAGAGGGGAGGGAGAGATGAGGAGGGGAGGGGAGAGAAGAGGAGAAAGGGGAGAGGGAGGGAGGGGAGAGGGAGAGGGAGAGAGGAGAGAGGGAAGAGGGAAGGGGGAGAGGAGGGGGAGAGGAGGAGAGGAGGGGAGAGAGGGGAGGGAGGAGGGGAGGGGAGAGAAGAGGAGAAAGGGGAGAGGGAGAGGAGGAGAGGGGAAAGGGGAGAGGGAGGAGGGGAGGGGAGAGAAGAGGAGAAAGGGGAGAGGGAGAGGAGGAGAGGGGAAAGGGGAGAGGGAGAGGAGGAGAGGAGAAAGGGAGAGGAGGAGAGGGGAAAGGGGAGAGGGAGAGGAGGAGAGGAGAAAGGGGAGAGGGAGAGGAGGAGAGGGGAAAGGGGAGAGGGAGAGGAGGAGAGGGGAAAGGGGAGAGGAGAGAGGGAAGAGGGAAGGGGGAGAGGAGGAGGGGAGGGGAGAGGAGGGGAAACAGGAGGGGAGATAGGGAAGGGGGAGAGGAGGAGGGGAGGGGAGAGAGGAGGGGAAACTGTGACCTCAAACTGTAACCTCAAACGGTGACCTCAAACTGTTCCTCAAACTGTAACATCAAACTGTAACCTCAAACTGTTCCTCAAACTGTTCCTCAAACTGTAACATCAAACTGTAACCTCAAACTGTTCCTCAAACTGTAACCTCAAACTGTAACCTCAAACTGTAACCTCAAACTGTTCCTCAAACTGTAACCTCAAACTGTAACCTCAAACTGTAACCTCAAACTGTTCCTCAAACTGTAACCTCAAACTGTTCCTCAAACTGTAACATCAAACTGTAACCTCAAACTGTAACCTCAAACTGTTCCTCAAACTGTTCCTCAAACTGTAATCTCAAACTGTAATCTCAAACTGTTCCTCAAAATGTAACCTCAAACTGTTCCTCAAACTGTTCCTCAAACTGTAATCTCAAACTGTAATCTCAAACTGTTCCTCAAACTGTTCCTCAAACTGTAACCTCAAACTGTTCCTCAAACTGTAACCTCAAACTGTTCCTCAAACTGTAACATCAAACTGTAACCTCAAACTGTTCCTCAAACTGTTCCTCAAACTGTAACCTCAAACTGTTCCTCAAACTGTAATCAAACTGTACCTCAAACTGTTCCTCAAACTGTAACCTCAAACTGTTCCTCAAACTGTTCCTCAAACTGTAATCAAACTGTAATCAAACTGTTCCTCAAACTGTAATCTCAAACTGTTCCTCAAACTGTAACCTCAAACTGTAATCTCAAACTGTTCCTCAAACTGTAACCTCAAACTGTTCCTCAAACTGTAACCTCAAACTGTAACCTCAAACTGTTCCTCAAACTGTAACCTCAAACTGTTCCTCAAACTGTAACCTCAAACTGTTCCTCAAACTGTTCCTCAAACTGTAATCTCAATCTGTATCCTCAAACTGTAACCTCAAACTGTAATCTCAAACTGTTCCTCAAACTGTAATCTCAAACTGTTCCTCAAACTGTAACCTCAAACTGTAACCTCAAACTGTTCCTCAAACTGTAACCTCAAACTGTTCCTCAAACTGTAACCTCAAACTGTTCCTCAAACTGTACCTCAAACTGTAATCAAACTGTTCCTCAAACTGTAACCTCAAACTGTTCCTCAAACTGTAATCAAACTGTTCCTCAAACTGTTCCTCAAACTGTAATCAAACTGTAACCTCAAACTGTTCCTCAAACTGTAACCTCAAACTGTAACCTCAAACTGTAATCAAACTGTTCCTCAAACTGTAATCAAACTGTTCCTCAAACTGTTCCTCAAACTGTTCCTCAAACTGTAACTGTTCCTCAAACTGTAACCTCAAACTGTTCCTCAAACTGTAATCAAACTGTTCCTCAAACTGTAACCTCAAACTGTAACCTCAAACTGTAACCTCAAACTGTTCCTCAAACTGTAACCTCAAACTGTTCCTCAAACTGTAACATCAAACTGTAACCTCAAACTGTAACCTCAAACTGTTCCTCAAACTGTTCCTCAAACTGTTCCTCAAACTGTAATCAAACTGTTCCTCAAACTGTAACCTCAAACTGTTCCTCAAACTGTTCCTCAAACTGTTCTCAAACTGTAATCTCAAACTGTTCCTCAAACAGTTCCTCAAACTGTAACCTCAAACTGTTCCTCAAACTGTGACCTCAAACTGTTCCTCAAACTATAACTCAAATTGTCCATTCTCAAACTGTTCCTCAAACTGTAACCTCAAAGTCAAACTGTAATTTTGTACCTCAAAGTGGCCTAGTTTGTCCCAAACTTAACATCAAACTGCATTTCAGAGCTCAAACTGTAAAAATACCTCAAACGGTCAAACTACTCCTCAAACTATACCTCAAACTGGCCTCAAACTGTAATCAAAGAATCAAACTGACTGTAATCAAAGGACATCAAACTGTTCCTCAAACTGTAATTTTATCCCTGGCCTCAAACTTTCAAACTTGTTCCTCAAACTGTTCTTCAAACTGTAAATCTCAATCTGTAACCTCAAACTGTAAATCAAACTGTAACAGAAGTCAAACTGAATCAAACTGTTCCTCAAAAAACCTCAAACTGTAACTCAAACTGACAAACTTAACCTCAAACTGTTTTTCAAACTGTAACCTCAAACTGTTGAACTCAAACTCCTCAAACTGTAATCAAACTGTTCCTCAAACTGTAACCTCAAACTGTACCCTAAAACTGTAATCAAACTGTTCCTCAAACTGTTCCTCAAACTGTAATCAAACTGTAACCTCAAACTGTTTCAAACTGTAACCTCAAACTGTAACCTCAAACTGTAATTCAAACTGTTCCTCAAACTGTAATCAAACGTATTAGCTCAAACTGTTCCTCAAACTGTTCCTCAAACTGTAATCAAACTGTTCCTCAAACTGTTCCTCAAACTGTTCCTCAAACTGTAATCAAACTGTTCCTCAAACCCTGTTCCTCAAACAGTTCCTCAAACAGTTCCTCAAACACCGGTTCCTCAAACCTTTCCTCAAACTGTGACCTCAAACTGTTCCTCAAACTATAACCTATTGTCCATTCTACCTGTATCTCTTGACTAGCAACACTCTAAAGTCACTGTTTTGCTCTCTCTACAAGTGGCCTAGTTTGTCCCCTTCCACATCACATTGGCATTTCAGAGCACAACGAAAAATACCAACCCGGTCCAGCTACTACTAGCTATATTCCTGGCAGAATAACCAGAGGACATAAATGACCGTTTTATCCCTAGGCCTAATTTTAGAGCTTGCCGGTGAAGGCAAAGACTGACGATTTGGCAAGTGGAGCTGAGTAAATATGACAGAAGTCAGAGAATGTCTCAGAAAACCTCAGATGAGTACAGAGAAATAGACAACTTCCTTTTTTGGTGTTTTTAGGAGAGTACAAGCGGTTGAACCACGCTCCTGCAGAGGCAGTTTGCCAGAAACCGGCGGACTCACAGATACCCATAAAAGCTAATATCTAGACTTTTACTCAGCGTGGCCCCAACACTAGTCTTGTGAAGCACATTCGACCCCCTTTTCAAACCCAGAGTTTACCTTTTACCTGCATTGAATGTCCTACATCAGAAGTTTAGCTCAGTCGGTGCTAATCCCAGTCTTGTACCTGCACTGTCCACTGTCGGTAGAACCCCGCCTCTAGAACCCCGCCTCTAGAACCCCGCCACAGAACACCGCCACAGAACACCGCACTAGAACCCCGCCTCAGAACACCGCCTCTAGAACACGCCCTAGATCAGAACCCCGCCTCTAGAACACACTGACATGTCAGAACACATTAGACTCACAGACTGAGAACACCGAGAACACCGATAGAACACCGCCTCTAGAACACCGCCTCTAGAACACCGCCTCTAGTACACTAGAACCCAGACAGCCACACAGAACACCGTATAGAACACTAGACAGAACACCAGAACACCGCCTCTAGAACCCCGCCTCTAGAACCCCACCTCAGAACCCCGCCTCTAGAACCCCACCTCAGAACCCCACTAGAACCCAGTATGTACACGGGACTTTAGTTAGTTGTACCTGCACTGTCCACTGTCGACAGTCACAGCAGACGTAGGGGGGGCGGTGACCCCAGTATAGGAACAGTTGCAGACCTCACAGCCACCAGAGGATGACACACACGTCTGCGGCTCACACTGGATACACTCTGGGAGCAGGGTCCACGGTGGGCAGATACAGTCTCCAGTCACGGCTCACACAGCCGTGTACCACACTGACACGCTGCATAGGAGAGGACAGGGAGAGGAGAGGAGGACAGGACAGGATAGGACACACAGACAGGAGAGGAGAGGAGAGACTGAGATAGAGAGGAGAGACAGTGGTGTATCACACTGACACGCTGCGGGAGTAGAGGAGAGACAGTATTCAATCATACCTGTAGACACACACACACACACACACACACACACACAGCACAGTACACACACACACACACAGACAGTACACGCACAATATACAGATATGTACACTGACATGTCATACACATTACTACAGACTGAGAAGTACAGACAGACAGTATAGTACACAGACAGTATAGTACACACAGACAGTATAGTACACACAGACAACATAGTACACACAGACAGTATAGTACACACAGACTGTATAGTACACACAGACAGTATAGTACACACAGACAGTATAGTACACACAGACAGTATAGTACACACATACAACATAGTACACACAGACAGTACACACAGACTGTATAGTACACACAGACAGTATAGTACACACAGACAGTATAGTACACACAGACAGTATAGTACACACAGACAGTATAGTACACACAGACTGTATAGTACACACAGACAGTATAGTACACACAGACAGTATAGTACACACAGACAGTATAATACACATATACAGTATAGTACACACAGACAGTATAGTACACACAGACAGTATAGTACACACAGACAGTATAGTACACATATACAGTATAGTACACACAGACAGTATAATACACATATACAGTATAGTACACACAGACAGTATAGTACACACAGACAGTATAGTACACACAGACAGTATAGTACACACAGACAACATAGTACACACAGACAGTATAGTACACACAGACAGTATAATACACATATACAGTATAGTACACACAGACAGTATAGTACACACAGACAGTATAGTACACACAGACAACATAGTACACACAGACAGTATAGTACACACAGACAGTATAGTACACACAGACAGTATAGTACACACAGACTGTATAGTACACACAGACAGTACAATACACACAGACTGTATAGTACACACAGACTGTATAGTACACAGACAGTATAGTACACAGACAGTATAGTACACACAGACAGTATAGTACACACAGACAGTATAGTACACAGACAACATAGTACACACAGGCAGTACAATACACACAGACTGTATAGTACACACAGACAGTATAGTACACACAGACAGTATAGTACACAGACAGTATAGTACACACAGACAGTATAGTACACACAGACAGTTTAGTACACAGACAACATAGTACACACAGACAGTATAGTACACACAGACAGTTTAGTACACAGACAACATAGTACACACAGACAGTATAGTACACACAGACAGTATAGTACACACAGACAGTATAGTACACACAGACTGTATAGTACACACAGACAGTATAGTACACACAGACAGTATAGTACACACAGACAGTACACATTTTTTATTTTTTATTTCACCTTTATTTAACCAGGTAGGCAAGTTGAGAACATGTTCTCATTTACAATTGCGACCTGGCATAGAGAGGACGCACAGACAGATAGAGGACGTACCAGACATTTATCCCAGTGTCCTCCCTTATCCCAGTCTCCTCACGTATCCCAGTCTCCTAGTCTCCTCCCTTATCCCAGTCTCCTCCTGTATCCCAGTCTTCTCCATTATCCCAGTGTCCTCCCGTATCCCAGTCTCCTCCCGTATCCCAGTCTCCTAGTCTCCTCCCTTATCCCAGTCTCCTCCCGTATCCCAGTCTCCTAGTCTCCTCCCTTATCCCAGTCTCCTCCCGTATCCCAGTCTCCTCCCGTATCCCAGTCTCCTAGTCTCCTCACTTATCCCAGTCTCCTCCCGTATCCCAGTCTCCTACCCTCCTCCCTTATCCCAGTCTCCTCCCGTATCCCAGTCTCCTAGTCTCCTCCCTTATCCCAGTCTCCTCCCGTATCCCAGTCTCCTAGTCTCCTCACTTATCCCAGTCTCCTCCCGTATCCCAGTCTCCTAGTCTCCTCCCTTATCCCAGTCTCCTCCCTTATCCCAGTCTCCTCCCGTATCCCAGTCTCCTAGTCTCCTCCCTTATCCCAGTCTCCTCCCGTATCCCAGTCTCCTAGTCTCCTCCCTTATCCCAGTCTCCTCCTGTATCACAGTCTCCTCCCTTATCCCAGTCTCTTCACTTATCCCAGTCTCCTCCCTTATCCCAGTCTCCTCCTGTATCCCAGTCTCCTCCCTTATCCCAGTGTCCTCCCGTATCCCAGTCTCCTAGTCTCCTCCCTTATCCCAGTCTCCTCCTGTATCCCAGTCTCCTCCATTATCCCAGTGTCCTCCCGTATCCCAGTCTCCTAGTCTCATCCCTTATCCCAGTCTCCTCCCTTATCCCAGTGTCCTCCCGTATCCCAGTCTCCTAGGCTCCTCCCTTATCCCAGTCTCCTCCTGTATCCCAGTCTCCTCCCTTATCCCAGTCTCTTCACTTATCCCAGTCTCCTCCCTTATCCCAGTCTCCTCCTGTATCCCAGTCTCCTCCCTTATCCCAGTCTCTTCACTTATCCCAGTCTCCTCCCGTATCCCAGTCTCTTCACTTATCCCAGTCTCCTCCCGTATCCCAGTCTCCTAGTCTCCTCCCTTATCCCAGTCTCTTCCTGTATCCCAGTCTCCTCCCTTATCCCAGTCTCTTCACTTATCCCAGTGTCCTCCCGTATCCCAGTCTCCTCCCTTATCCCAGTCTCCTCCTGTTTCCCAGTCTCCTCCATTATCCCAGTGTCCTCCCGTATCCCAGTCTCCTAGTCTCCTCCCTTATCCCAGTCTCCTCCCTTATCCCAGTGTCCTCCCGTATCCCAGTCTCCTAGTCTCCTCCCTTATCCCAGTCTCCTCCTGTATCCCAGTCTCCTCCCTTATCCCAGTCTCTTCACTTATCCCAGTCTCCTCCCTTATCCCAGTCTCCTCCTGTATCCCAGTCTCCTCCCTTATCCCATTCTCTTCACTTATCCCAGTCTCCTCCCGTATCCCAGTCTCCTAGTCTCCTCCCTTATCCCAGTCTCCTCCTGTATCCCAGTCTCGTCTTTTGAACTTCTAGTCATGAAATCTATGCAGCCTACTCAATCACTTTTTATAGCTACTGTTTACAGGCCTCCTGGGCCACATACAGCGTTCCTCATTGAGTTCCCTGAATTCCTATCGGACCTTGTAGTCATAGCAGATAATATTCTAATCTTTGGTGACTTTAATATTCACATGGAAAAGTCCACAGACCCACTCCAAAAGGCTTTCGGAGCCATCATCGACTCAGTGGGTTTTGTCCAACATGTCTCTGGACCCACTCACTGTCACAGTCATACTCTGGACCTAGTTTTGTCCCATGGAATAAATGTTGTGGATCTTAATGTTTTTCCTCATAATCCTGGACTATCGGACCACCATTTTAAATTCCTTTTTGATACTGTCGCAAAGCTAACTAAAAAGCAGCATTCCCCAAGAGAGGATGGCTTTCACTTTAGCAGTGATAAATTCATGAACTTCTTTGAGGAAAAGATTATTAGAAAGCAAATTACGGACTCCTCTTTAAATCTCCGTATTCCTTCAAAGCTCAGTTGTCCTGAGTCTGCACAACTCTGCCAGGACCTAGGATCAAGAGAGACACTCAAGTGTTTTAGTACTATATCTCTTGACACAATGATGAAAATAATCATGGCCTCTAAACCTTCAAGCTGCATACTGGACCCTATTCCAACTAAACTACTGAAAGAGCTGCTTCCTGTGCTTGGACCTCCTATGTTGAACATAATAAACGGCTCTCTATCCACTGGATGTGTACCAAACTCACTAAAAGTGGCAGTAATAAAGCCTCTCTTGAAAAAGCCAAACCTTGACCCAGAAAATATAAAAAACTATGGGCCTATATCGAATCTTCCATTCCTCTCAAAAATTTTAGAAAGGGCTGTTACGCAGCAACTCACTGCCTTCCTGAAGACAAACAATGTATACGAAATGCTTCAGTCTGGTTTTAGACCCCATCATAGCACTGAGACTGCACTTGTAAAGGTGGTAAATTACCTTTTAATGGCATCAGACCGAGGCTCTGCATCTGTCCTCGTGCTCCTAGACCTTAGTGCTGCTTTTGATACCATCGATCACCACATTCTTTTGGAGAGATTGGAAACCCAAATTGGTCTACACAGACAAGTTCTGGCCTGGTTTAGATCTTATCTGTCGGAAAGATATCAGTTTGTCTCTGTGAATGGTTTGTCCTCTGACAAATCAACTGTAAATTTCGGTGTTCCTCAAGGTTCCGTTTTAGGACCACTATTGATTTCACTATATATTCTACCTCTTGGGGATGTCATTCGAAAACATAATGTTAACTTTCACTGCTATGCGGATGACACACAGCTGTACATTTCAATGAAACATGGTGAAGCCCCAAAATTGCCCTCGCTAGAAGCATGTGTTTCAGACATAAGGAAGTGGATGGCTGCAAACGTTCTACTTTTAAACTCGTACAAAACAGAGATGCTTGTTCTAGGTCCCAAGAAACAAAGAGATCTTCTGTTGAATCTGACAATTAATCTTAATGGTTGTACAGTCGTCTCAAATAAAACTGTGAAGGACCTCAGCGTTACTCTGGACCCTGATCTCTCTTTTGACGAACATATCAAGACTGTTTCAAGGACAGCTTTTTTCCACCTACGTAACATTGCAAAAAATAAGAAACTTTCTGTCCAAAAATGATGCAGAAAAATGTATCCATGCTTTTGTTACTTCTCGGTAAAACTACTGCAATGCTCTACTTTCTGGCTACCCGGATAAAGCACTAAATAAACTTCAGTTAGTGCTGAATACGGCTGCTAGAATCCTGACTAGAACCCAAAAATTTGATCATATAACTCAGGTGATAGCCTCTCTACACTGGCTTCCTGTCAAAGCAAGGGTTGATTTCAAGGTTTTACTGCTAACCTACAAAGCATTACATGGGCTTGCTCCTACCTATCTCTCTGATTTGGTCCTGCCGTACATACCTACACGTACGCTATGGTCACAAGACGCAGGCCTCCTAATTGTCCCCAGAATTTCTAAGCAAACAGCTGGAGGCAGGGCCTTCTCCTATAGAGCTCAATTTTTATGGAACGGTCTGCCTACCCATGTGAGAGACGCAAACTCGGTCTCAACCTTTAAGTCTTTACTGAAGACTAATCTCTTCAGTGGGTCATATGATTGAGTGTAGTCTGGCCCAGGAGTGGGAAGGTGAACGGAAAGGCTCTGGAGCAACGAACCGCCCTTGCTGTCTTTGCCTGGCCGGTTCCCCTCTTTCCACTGGGATTCTCTGTCTCTAACCCTATTACAGGGGCTGAGTCACTGGCTTACTGGGGCTCTCTCATACCGTCCCTGGGAGGGGTGCGTCACCTGAGTGGGTTGAGTCACTGATGTGATCATCCTGTCTGGGTTGGCGCCCCCCCCCCCCCTTGGGTTGTGCCGTGGCGGAGATCTTTGTGGGCTATACTCAGCCTTGTCTCAGGATGGTAAGTTGGTGGTTGAAGATATCCCTCTAGTGGTGTGGGGGCTGTGCTTTGGCAAAGTGGGTGGGGTTATATCCTTCCTGTTTGGCCCTGTCCGGGGGTGTCCTCGGATGGGGCCACAGTGTCTCCTGACCCCTCCTGTCTCAGCCCCCAGTATTTATGCTGCAGTCTTTTATGTGTCGGGGGGCTAGGGTCAGTTTGTTATATCTGGAGTACTTCTCCTGTCTTATCCGGTGTCCTGTGTGAATTTAAGTGTGCTCTCTCTAATTCTCTCTTTCTCTTGGAGGACATGATCCCTTGGACCATGCTTCAGGACTACCTGACATGATGACTCCTTGCTGTCCCCAGTCCACCTGGCCGTGCTGCTGCTCCAGTTTCAACTGTTCTGCCTGATTATTATTGGACCATGCTGGTCATTTATGAACATTTGAACATCTTGGCCATGTTCTGTTGTAATCTCCACCCGGCACAGCCAGAAGAGGACTGGCCACCCCACATAACCTGGCTCCTCTCTAGGTTTCTTCCTAGGTTTTGGCCTTTCTAGGGAGTTTTTCCTAGCCACCGTGCTTCTACACCTGCATTGCTTGCTGTTTGAGATTTTAGGCTGGG
>NC_088415.1:5537885-5547885 GCF_034236695.1 Oncorhynchus nerka | reverse complement strand
AAGCTCTGTGGATTCATTTCAATCTTCGCTTGTCTTTCACTTGTAAAAAATAAAGACATTTTCTCTCAGTGTTTCTAGACTAACTCACCAGCCAGAGTGTTTTTCCGTCAGGGACCTGGACGGTCAGGAAGATCTCGTTGTCCGTCACGTCCAGAATTATCTGGTTCTCCGAGATCAGAACGCTACGGCAACCGTAACCATGGGGACAGAAGGAGGCGTTGGCATGGCCTGGAGGATGGAGATTACAAAAAGATTACAAAAGATTCAAATTCAACTGTCAAAATATTTAAATTTAACTGTAAAAAGATTCAAATTCAACTGTCAAAATATTTAAATTTAACTGTAAAAAGATTCAAATTCAACTGTCAAAATATTTTACTTTAACTGTAAAAAGATTCAAATTCAACTGTCAAAAGATTCAAATTCAACTGTCAAAAGATTCAAATTCAACTGTCAAAAGATTCAAATTCAACTGTCAAAAGATAATTGTGATTTTCTGACATTTCCTGCGTTCTGTATTTTGCTCATTTATAGATTATTAAAGGACTTGATCACAATCCTTTCACAGCGATAGTATAACTATAGAGAGATATTCAAGGTGTGTCTTTAGGGTTCACCTTGCCAGATGCGTCCACCGTTGATGAAGACCTGGACAGGGTAGGTGGGGTGGAGGGGCTGGTGGTAGTGGAGGATGAACACGTAACGGCCCAGAGTTTGGACACGACCAGAGTACACTGCTGCATTCTGGAGGGCAGGAAGGACAGAACCATCATGACTGCGTGGACATTGGAATTGTTCCGCAGAAAACTATTGGTGAATTGGATTTCATTGTGTGACTGTCAACGAATACTTCAATAACATCCAATGTGAGGTCTTTCTAGAACAAGTAGATCTCCTGTAAAAAAATAAAATAAAGACAAAATAAAATGTCGTAGACCAGGTACCTGAATGAAATGATGAAGGATTTACCTGAGCAGAATCAAGGTGGACATGGTCCACGTTATCCGCTGTGGTGGGAGGACGGTCTCCGCTGGCCCAGGGAATGGTGTCAGCTGGACCCACAGGGGGGTCAGCAGGGGAGGCCAGGACAGGCTCCTGGACAGATGACCCTTGACCTTCCTTCAACACCAGCGAATCAGAGGGGGTCTGGAACCTAGACGGGATACAGGACGAACTGGGATGGGAGAGGAAGAGGAGGGAGAGGGAAGAGGAAGAGAGGAGGAGGGAGGGAGAGGGTAGAGGAGTGAAGGAGGAGAGGGGAAGAGGAGAGGAGAGGAGGGAGGGGGTAGAGAAAGAGGAGGTAGAGAGAGGAGAGGAGAGGGTAGGTGGAGTGAGGGAGGGAGGAGAAGGGAAGAGGAGAGGAGGGAGGGGGTAGAGAAAGAGGAGGTAGAGAGAGGAAGAGGAGGGGAGATGAGAGGAGAGAGGAGAGGAGAGGAGAGAGGGGAGGAGAGGAGAGAGGAGAGGAGAGGAGAGAGGAGAGGAGAGGAGAGAGGGGAGGAGAGAGGAGAGGAGAGGAAAGGGAAGAGGAGGTAACGAGAGGAAGGGAGGGGGTAGGAGGAGTGAGGGAGGAGAGGGGAAGAGAAAATTAAATAGTGGATAATAGTTAATGTAAGTATGTAGCAGCTGGGGACTTGGGTCAGGAGTTCAGTCACAATAATACAGTCTGGTGATTGGTCCGACTCCACAACATATTACGTCTTCAGAGCCTGAATCACTTCTGTCTGGTTACCTGTCAGGTGAGAAGGGTCTGTCTGGTTACCTGTCAGGTGAGAAGGGTCTGTCTGGTTACCTGTCAGGTGAGAGGGGTCTGTCTGGTTACCTGTCAGGTGAGAAGGGTCTGTCTGGTTACCTGTCAGGTGAGAAGGGTCTGTCTGGTTACCTGTCAGGTGAGAAGGGTCTGTCTGGTTACCTGTCAGGTGAGAACAGTCCATGTGTGCTGATGCAGTGGACTTTAGTCTCCAGGTAGTCCATGATAAACTGCTCCCGGGGAACCAGGTACACTTTGTGCTGGAGGAAAGATCAACAAAAGTTTCAATCCCACAAAAAAAACAGAACCTTCTCCATCCAGTGTCTGTCTGCCAGCTAGTTTTCTAGACTAGTTTAAGGATACTAAAGTTATCACATTTCAAATTGGATTTAATTAACTACAAAAAAAGTTAAGACGTGTTTTGAATTCTGGTGTTGCTGCACACACAAGTTTGTTAGCTAGCTAGCTCTGGTCCAGGACATTGAGCTAGCCTCGGTGTTGAGCCCAGGGCATTGAGCTAGCCTCGGTGTTGAGCCCAGGGCATTGAGATAGCCTCGGTGTTGAGCCCAGGGCATTGAGCTAGCCTCGGTGTTGAGCCCAGGGCATTGAGCTAGCCTCGGTGTTGAGCCCAGGGCATTGAGCTAGCCTCGGTGTTGAGCCCAGGGCATTGAGCTAGCCTCGGTGTTGAGCCCAGGGCATTGAGCTAGCCTCGGTGTTGAGCCCAGGGCATTGAGCTAGCCTCGGAGTTGAGCCCAGGGCATTGAGATAGCCTCGGTGTTGAGTCCAGGGCATTGAGCTAGCCTCGGTGTTGAGCCCAGGGCATTGAGCTAGCCTCGGTGTTGAGCCCAGGGCATTGAGCTAGCCTCTGTGTTGAGCCCAGGGCATTGAGCTAGCCTCGGTGTTGAGCCCAGGGCATTGAGCTAGCTTCGGTGTTGAGCCCAGGGCATTGAGCTAGCCTCGGTGTTGAGTCCAGGGCATTGAGATAGCCTCAGTGTTGAGCCCAGGGCATTGAGCTAGACTCAGTGTTGAGCCCAGGGCATTGAGCTAGCCTCGGTGTTGAGTCCAGGAAATTGAGCTAGCCTCAGTGTTGAGCCCAGGGCATTGAGCTAGCCTCGGTGTTGAGCCCAGGGCATTGAGCTAGCCTCGGTGTTGAGTCCAGGGCATTGAGATAGCCTCGGTGTTGAGTCCAGGGCATTGAGCTAGCCTCGGTGTTGAGCCCAGGGCATTGAGCTAGACTCAGTGTTGAGCCCAGGGCATTGAGCTAGCCTCGGTGTTGAGCCCAGGGCATTGAGCTAGCCTCTGTGTTGAGTCCAGGGCATCGAGCTAGCATCAGTGTTGAGCCCAGGGCATTGAGCTAGCCTCGGTGTTGAGCCCAGGGCATTGAGCTAGCCTCGGTGTTGAGCCCAGGGAATTGAGCTAGCCTCGGTGTTGAGCCCTAGGATTTTAGCTAGCCTCGGTGTTGAGCCCAGTGCATTGAGCTAGCCTCGGTGTTGAGCCGAACACTTGGATGTTCCTCCACATTAGCCGCTCCTCCGTAGGTCTCTAGCTGTGAAGTAATGACATACCTAATGATATACCTACTAATAACCGAAACATTATAACGCACTATAACACATTATAACACACTATAACACATTATAACACATTATAACACACATTATAACACACTATAACACATTATAACACATTATAACACATTATAACACACATTATAACACACTATAACACATTATAACACACTATAACACATTATAACACACATTATAACACACATTATAACACATTATAACACACATTATAACACATTATAACACATTATAACACACATTATAACACACATTATAACACATTATAACACATTATACCACACATTATAACACACATTATAACACACATTATAACACATTATAACACATTATAACACACATTATAACACACATTATAACACATTATAACACACTATAACACATTATAACACACATTATAACACACATTATAACACATTATAACACACTATAACACATTATAACACACACTATAACACATTATAACACATTATAACACATTATAACACATTATAACACATTATAACACATTATACCACATTATAACACATTATAACACACATTATAACGCACTATAACACATTATAACACACTATAACACACTATAACACATTATAACACACTATAACACATTATAACACATTATAACACATTATAACATACATTATAACACACATTATAACACATTATAACACACATTATAACACACATTATAACACATTATAACACATTATAACACACATTATAACGCACTATAACACATTATAACACACTATAACACATTATAACACATTATAACACACATTATAACACACATTATAACACATTATAACACACATTATAACACATTATAACACATTATAATACATTATAACACATTATAACACATTTTAACACATTATAACACACATTATAACACATTATAACACATTATAACACATTATAACACACATTATAAACACATTATAACACATTATAACACATTATAACACACATTATAACACATTATAACACATTATAACACACATTATAACACATTATAATACATTATAACACATTATAACACATTATAATACATTATAACACATTATAACACATTATAACACATTATAATACATTATAACACATTATAACACACATTATAACACATTATAACACATTATAACACATTATAACACACATTATAACACACATTATAACACATTATAACACACTATAACACATTATAACACATTATAACACACATTATAACACACATTATAACACACATTATAACACACATTATAACACATTATAACACATTATAACACACATTATAATACATTATAACACACATTATAACACATTATAACACATTATAACACACATTATAACACATTATAACACACTATAACACATTATAATACATTATAACACATTATAATACATTATAACACACATTATAACACACATTATAATATAACACACATTATAACACACATTATAACACACATTATAACACATTATAATACATTATAACACACATTATAACACATTATAACACATTATAATACATTATAACACACATTATAACACACATTATAACACATTATAACACATTATAACACATTATAATACATTATAACACACATTATAACACATTATAACACACATTATAACACACATTATAACACATTATAACACATTATAACACACATTATAACACATTATAACACATTATAACACACATTATAATACATTATAACACACATTATAATACATTATAACACACATTATAACACACATTATAACACATTATAACACATTATAACACACATTATAACACACATTATAACACATTATAACACACATTATAACACATTATAACACATTATAATACATTATAACACACATTATAACACACATTATAACACACATTATAACACATTATAACACATTATAACACATTATAATACATTATAACACACATTATAACACATTATAACACACATTATAACACATTATAACACACATTATAACACACATTATAATATAACACACATTATAACACACATTATAACACACATTATAACACACATTATAATACATTATAACACACATTATAACACATTATAACACATTATAATACATTATAACACACATTATAACACACATTATAACACATTATAACACATTATAATACATTATAACACACATTATAACACATTATAACGCATTATAACACATTATAACACATTATAACACACATTATAACACATTATAATACATTATAACACACATTATAACACATAACACATTATAACACATTATAACACATTATAACACACATTATAACACACATTATAACACATTATAACACATTATAACACATTATAACACACATTATAACACATTATAACACATTATAACACATTATAATACATTATAACACACATTATAACACATTATAACACATTATAACACATTATAACACACATTATAACACATTATAACACATTATAATACATTATAACACACATTATAACACATTATAATACATTATAACACACATTATAACACATTATAACACACATTATAACACATTATAACACACATTATAACACATTATAATACATTATAACACATTATAACACATTATAACACATTATAATACATTATAACACATTATAACGCATTATAACACATTATAACACACATTATAACACATTATAACACATTATTACACACATTATAACACATTATAACACACATTATAACACATTATAACACATTATAACACATTATAACACACATTATAACACATTATAACACACATTATAACACATTATAACACATTATAACACACATTATAACACATTATAACACACTATAACACATTATAACACATAACACATTATAACACATTATAACACACTATAACACACATTATAATACATTATAACACATTATAACACACATTATAATACATTATAACACATTATAACACACATTATAACACATTATAACACATTATAACACACATTATAACACATTATAACACATTATAACACACATTATAACACATTATAACACACTATAACACATTATAACACATTATAACACACATTATAACACATTATAACACACATTATAACACACATTATATATTATAACACATTATAACACATTATAACACACATTATAACACACATTATAACACATTATAATACATTATAACACACATTATAACACATTATAATACATTATAACACACATTATAACACACATTATAACACACATTATAACACATTATAACACACATTATAACACACATTATAACACATTATAACGCATTATAACACATTATAACACATTATAACACACATTATAACACATTATAACACATTATAATACATTATAACACACATTATAACACATAACACATTATAATACATTATAACACACATTATAACACATTATAATACATTATAACACACATTATAACACATTATAACGCATTATAACACATTATAGCACATTATAACACACATTATAACACATTATAACACATTATAATACATTATAACACACATTATAACACATAACACATTATAACACATTATAACACATTATAACACACATTATAACACATTATAACACATTATAATACATTATAACACACATTATAACACATTATAACACATTATAATACATTATAACACACATTATAACACATTATAACACATTATAACACATTATAACACATTATAACACACATTATAACACATTATAATACATTATAACACACATTATAACACATTATAATACATTATAACACACATTATAACACATTATAACACATTATAACACACATTATAACACATTATAACACATTATAACACACATTATAACACATTATAACACATTATAACACACATTATAACACACATTATAACACATTATAACACACATTATAACACATTATAACACACTATAACACATTATAACACATTATAACACATTATAACACACATTATAACACATTATAACACACTATAACACACATTATAATACATTATAACACACATTATAATACATTATAACACACATTATAACACATTATAACACATTATAACACACATTATAACACATTATAACACACTATAACACATTATAACACATTATAACACACATTATAACACATTATAACACACATTATAACACACATTATAATATAACACACATTATAACACACATTATAACACACATTATAACACACATTATAACACATTATAATACATTATAACACACATTATAACACACATTATAACACATTATAACACACATTATAACACACATTATAACACATTATAACACATTATAATACATTATAACACACATTATAACACATTATAACGCATTATAACACATTATAACACATTATAACACACATTATAACACATTATAACACATTATAATACATTATAACACACATTATAACACATAACACATTATAACACATTATAACACATTATAACACACATTATAACACACATTATAACACACATTATAACACATTATAACACATTATAATACATTATAACACATTATAACACACTATAACACATTATAACACATTATAACACACATTATAACACATTATAACACACATTATAACACACATTATAATATAACACACATTATAACACACATTATAACACACATTATAACACACATTATAATACATTATAACACACATTATAACACACATTATAACACACATTATAACACACATTATAACACATTATAACACACATTATAACACATTATAACACACATTATAACACACATTATAACACATTATAACGCATTATAACACATTATAACACATTATAACACACATTATAACACATTATAATACATTATAACACACATTATAACACATAACACATTATAACACATTATAACACATTATAACACATTATAACACACATTATAACACACATTATAACACATTATAACACATTATAATACATTATAACACACATTATAACACATTATAACACATTATAATACATTATAACACACATTATAACACATTATAACACATTATAACACATTATAACACACATTATAACACACATTATAACACATTATAACACATTATAATACATTATAACACACATTATAACACATTATAATACATTATAACACATTATAATACATTATAACACACATTATAACACATTATAATACATTATAACACACATTATAACACATTATAACACATTATAATACATTATAACACACATTATAACACATTATAACACATTATAACACATTATAACACACATTATAACACATTATAACACATTATAATACATTATAACACATTATAACACACATTATAACACATTATAACACATTATAACACACATTATAACACACATTATAACACATTATAATACATTATAACACATTATAATACATTATAACACACATTATAACACATTATAACACATTATAACACACATTATAACACACATTATAACACATTATAACACACATTATAACACATTATAACACATTATAACACACATTATAACACACATTATAACACATTATAACACATTATAACACACATTATAACACATTATAACACACTATAACACATTATAACACATTATAACACATTATAACACACATTATAACACACTATAACACACATTATAATACATTATAACACATTATAACACACATTATAATACATTATAACACATTATAACACACATTATAACACATTATAACACATTATAACACACATTATAACACATTATAACACATTATAACACATTATAACACACATTATAACACATTATAACACACTATAACACATTATAACACATTATAACACACATTATAACACATTATAACACACATTATAACACACATTATAATATAACACACATTATAACACACATTATAACACATTATAATACATTATAACACACATTATAACACACATTATAACACATTATAACACACATTATAACACATTATAACACACATTATAACACACATTATAACACATTATAACACATTATAATACATTATAACACACATTATAACACATTATAACGCATTATAACACATTATAACACATTATAACACACATTATAACACATTATAACACATTATAATACATTATAACACACATTATAACACATAACACATTATAACACATTATAACACATTATAACACACATTATAACACACATTATAACACACATTATAACACATTATAACACATTATAATACATTATAACACATTATAACACACATTATAACACATTATAACACACATTATAACACATTATAACACACATTATAACACACATTATAATATAACACACATTATAACACACATTATAACACACATTATAACACACATTATAACACATTATAATACATTATAACACACATTATAACACACATTATAACACATTATAACACACATTATAACACACATTATAACACACATTATAACACACATTATAACACATTATAACACATTATAATACATTATAACACACATTATAACACATTATAACGCATTATAACACATTATAACACATTATAACACACATTATAACACATTATAACACATTATAACACACATTATAACACATAACACATTATAACACATTAT
>NC_088415.1:5512885-5530385 GCF_034236695.1 Oncorhynchus nerka | reverse complement strand
GACAGGTAGTTTATCAGACAGCTATCAGGAGAGACACAGAGAGACAGGTTAGTTCTACTTTAGTAATACCACAAGATCCAATTACACAGTGTATCTAACAGCAATATTTAATCAATCATTTATCTTTGCGTCATTCAAGAGTGAGCCTCGACTGGGAAAAGTAATCTCCTTATAAGTATTTCTACAGAGGGAAGAAGCCAACGTCCACGTCAACCACTTACTTATGGCCGGCACCTGGCGCCGGGGCGTAGGAACACGGCTCAGTCACTTTGGTCTGCAGCACGGGGGCCTCATAGAACGCACTGGGCAGGAGCACCAGGTAGTCCTGTACAACAGGATGTTATTAACGAAGGCTTACCACACACCTCCATTTAAATCCCATACATCATTATGGCGTGTTAAATTGACCGTCACGGAGACACAGGGGGGGGGGGGGGGGGGAATAAACCTTTCTGTCTCTAATGGGAAAAAAACGATTCAAACGTTCTAACATAAATGGACTATGGTTCTGCTGGCTGCAACACATACAGTATATAACATACACACGGTTCTCACCAGCAGTATGCCCTCGGCCTCAATGACCACGGTCCAGGTACCAGGGTTCAGAACAAACGGCTCCACAAAGTTATTCTGGGGCACGGTGACGAAGGTAGGTTCTGAGCTGGGGGCAAACACGATCTGTTTGGACTGTTCTGAGCCTAGGAGAGAGGAGAAGGAGAGACGGAGAGAGAGAGACAGAGACAGAGAGAGAGACAGAAAGAGAGAGAGACAGAGAGAGAGAGACAGATAGAGAGAGACAGAAAGAGAGAGAGACAGAGTGAGAGAGAGACAGAGTGAGAGAGACAGAAAGAGAGAGAGACAGAGAGAGAGACAGAAAGAGAGAGAGAGACAGAAAGAGAGAGACAGAGAGAGAGGCAGAGAGAGAGAGAGACAGAAAGAGAGAGAGGCAGAGAGAGAGAGAAAGAGAGACAGAAAGAGGGAGAGAGAGAGAGAGAGAGACAGAGAGATAGACAGAGAGAGAGAGAGAGACAGAGAGAGAGAGAGGGGGAGAGAGAGAGAGAGACAGAGAGAGGTTGAGTGAGGTCCAGACGCAGAGATGAATTCAATTAAATTACATTAAAATCAAATCACTTTATATTTCCTCCGAGGGAACTCCTTATATGGAGTGGTTTATTAGAGAATAGGAAAATCTGTAGACTTATCAAGAGAGCATGAAGTAAATACAGTAAATACAGTACTGTAGATCCACTCAGTAAATACAGTACTGTAGATCCACACTCAGTAAATACAGTACTGTAGATCCACACTCAGTAAATACAGTACTGTAGATCCACTCAGTAAATACAGTACTGTAGATCCACTCAGTAAATACAGTACTGTAGATCCACTCAGTAAATACAGTACTGTAGATCCACACTCAGTAAATACAGTACTGTAGATCCACTCAGTAAATACAGTACTGTAGATCCACTCAGTAAATACAGTACTGTAGATCCACACTCAGTAAATACAGTACTGTAGATCCACTCAGTAAATACAGTACTGTAGATCCACTCAGTAAATACAGTACTGTAGATCCACTCAGTAAATACAGTACTGTAGATCCACTCAGTAAATACAGTACTGTAGATCCACTCAGTAAATACAGTACTGTAGATCCACACTCAGTAAATACAGTACTGTAGATCCACTCAGTAAATACAGTACTGTAGATCCACTCAGTAAATACAGTACTGTAGATCCACTCAGTAAATACAGTACTGTAGATCCACACTCAGTAAATACAGTACTGTAGATCCACTCAGTAAATACAGTACTGTAGATCCACACTCAGTAAATACAGTACTGTAGATCCACTCAGTAAATACAGTACTGTAGATCCACACTCAGTAAATACAGTACTGTAGATCCACTCAGTAAATACAGTACTGTAGATCCACTCAGTAAATACAGTACTGTAGATCCACACTCAGTAAATACAGTACTGTAGATCCACTCAGTAAATACAGTACTGTAGATCCACTCAGTAAATACAGTACTGTAGATCCACACTCAGTAAATACAGTACTGTAGATCCACTCAGTAAATACAGTACTGTAGATCCACTCAGTAAATACAGTACTGTAGATCCACTCAGTAAATACAGTACTGTAGATCCACTCAGTAAATACAGTACTGTAGATCCACTCAGTAAATACAGTACTGTAGATCCACTCAGTAAATACAGTACTGTAGATCCACTCAGTAAATACAGTACTGTAGATCCACTCAGTAAATACAGTACTGTAGATCCACTCAGTAAATACAGTACTGTAGATCCACTCAGTAAATACAGTACTGTAGATCCACACTCAGTAAATACAGTACTGTAGATCCACTCAGTAAATACAGTACTGTAGATCCACACTCAGTAAATACAGTACTGTAGATCCACTCAGTAAATACAGTACTGTAGATCCACTCAGTAAATACAGTACTGTAGATCCACACTCAGTAAATACAGTACTGTAGATCCACTCAGTAAATACAGTACTGTAGATCCACTCAGTAAATACAGTACTGTAGATCCACACTCAGTAAATACAGTACTGTAGATCCACTCAGTAAATACAGTACTGTAGATCCACTCAGTAAATACAGTACTGTAGATCCACTCAGTAAATACAGTACTGTAGATCCACTCAGTAAATACAGTACTGTAGATCCACTCATTAAATACAGTACTGTAGATCCACTCAGTAAATACAGTACTGTAGATCCACTCAGTAAATACAGTACTGTAGATCCACTCAGTAAATACAGTACTGTAGATCCACACTCAGTAAATACAGTACTGTAAATCCACTCAGTAAATACAGTACTGTAGGAGGAGGAAGAGGAAGAGGAGGGGGAAGTGGGGGAGGAGGAGGAGGAAGAGGAGTAGAGGTGGAGGAGGAAGAGGAGTAGAGGTGGAGGAGGAGGAGGAAGAGGAGGAGGAGAGGGAGTAGAGGTGGAGGAGGAGGGAGAGGAAGAGGAGGGGGAAGGGGAAGAGGAGGAGGAGGGGAGGATGAAGAGGAGGAGGAGGGGGAGTAGAGGTGAAGGAGGATGAGGATGAGGAGGAGGAAGGAGGAGGAGGAAGAGGAGGGGGAGGAGGAGCGGGAGGAAGAGGAGGGGAAAGAGGTATAGCAAATGATAAGGTCGAAGTAAAAAAAAAAACCTGAGATAGTATAGGAGGTTAGAGGACTATGGGGGTTGGGTGGTTGAGGGGTCAGAGGTCAGGATTTTCAGTTTCTCAGAAACCCTTGAACCGCGACAGGAAGTTCACCCACAGCCAGCTCTAAACCCTGCCTCTACATGCCAATACCAACCAATCACCAGCTGCCTCTGGGAGAGGCCACTATGACCATCCATGAGGAGAAGAGAGCGAGGGGAGGAGGAGCGAAAGGAGAGCAGCATAATTGGAAGAGAAAGAGGAGGAGAGGCTGGGGAGAGGAAGGCTGGACCTTTTCCCTATATAGTGCACTAAGCGTAGGATAGTACAGAGTCTTACACTTACAGTTACCGCACATGAAGTTCTTCCCGTCTTCCAGGACGGACACCCTGCCCCTCATGTCCAGGCCACCCCGATTCACGTAGCGCAAGACTATCTGAAACAGGTCCGGAGAGCTGACCGAGACTTGAACCACCACCTTGGACTGGGGGGATGACACGTAGGGGTGGGGGGCAGGGAGGAGGACAAGAGATGGAGAGGAGGGAGGGGAGAGGGTAGGGAGGGAGGGGAGAGGGGAGAGGGTGGGGAGGGAGGGGAGAGGGTAGGGAGGGTGAGGAGAGGGGAGAGGGTGGGGAGGGAGGGGAGAGGGTAGGGAGGGTGAGGAGAGGGGAGAGGGTGGGGAGGAGAGGAGGGAGGTGAGGAGGGGAGGGAGGGGAGAGGGTGGGGAGGAGGAGAGGGAGGGGAGAGGGGAGTAAGAAGAGGGTAGGGAGGGTGAAGAGAGGGGAGAGGGTGGGGAGGAGGGGAGAGGGTGGGGAGGGAGAGGAGAGAGGGGAGGGGAGGGAGGGGAGAGGGGAGTAAGAAGTGGGTAGGGAGGGTGAGGAGAGGGGAGAGGGTGGGGAGGAGGGGAGGGGAGAGAGGGGAGAGAGGGGAGAGAGGGGAGGGAGGGGAGGGAGGGGAGAAAGGGGAGGGAGGGAAGAGGGGAGTAAGAAGAGGGTAGGGAGGGTGAGGAGAGGGGAGAGGGTAGGGAGGAAGGAGGGAGAGGAGAGGGGAGAGGGCAAAACGAAGGGATAGAGAGGGAAGAAAGCAAACCACTAGTTAATACAACACCACCACCACCACTCCTTAATACCACACCACCAACACCACTCCTTAATACCACACCACCAACACCACTCCTTAATACCACACCACCAACACCACTCCTTAATACCACACCACCAACACCACACCTTAATACCACACCAACACCACTCCTTAATACCACACCAGCACCACCACTCCTTAATACCACACCACCAGCACCACTCCTTAATACCACACCAGCACCACTCCTTAATACCACACCACCAACACCACTCCTTAATACCACACCACCAACACTCCTTAATACCACACCACCAGCACCACTCCTTAATACCACCACCAGCACCACTCCTTAATACCACACCACCAACACCACTCCTTAATACCACACCAGCACCACTCCTTAATACCACACCAGCACCACTCCTTAATACCACACCACCAACACCACTCCTTAATACCACACCACCAGCACCACTCCTTAATACCACACCACCAACACCACTCCTTAATACCACACCACCAACACCACTCCTTAATACCACACCATCAGCACCACTCCTTAATACCACACAACCAGCACCACTCCTTAATACCACCACCAGCACCACTCCTTAATACCACACCACCAGCACCACTCCTTAATACCACACCACCAGCACCACTCCTTAATACCACCACCAGCACCACTCCTTAATACCACACCACCACCACTCCTTAATACCACACCACCAACACTCCTTAATACCACACCACCAGCACCACTCCTTAATACCACACCACCAGCACCACTCCTTAATACCACACCACCAGCACCACTCCTTAATACCACACCACCAACACCACTCCTTAATACCACACCACCAGCACCACTCCTTAATACCACACCACCACCACTCCTTAGTGTAGTGACGCCTCAATACTGCGATGCAGTGCCTTAGACCGCTGTGATACAGCCTGGGATCGAACCCTGGTCTGTAGTGACGCCTGAATACTGCGACGCAATGCCTTAGACCGCTGTGATACAGCCTGGGATCGAACCCTGGTCTGTAGTGACGCCTCAATACTGCGACGCAGTGCCTTAGACCGCTGTGATACAGCCTGGGATCGAACCCTGGTCTGTAGTGACGCCTCAATACTGCGACGCAGTGCCTTAGACCGCTGTGATACAGCCTGGGATCGAACCCTGGTCTGTAGTGACGCCTCAATACTGCGACGCAATGCCTTAGACCGCTGTGATACAGCCTGGGATCGAACCCTGGTCTGTAGTGACGCCTCAATACTGCGACGCAATGCCTTAGACCGCTGTGATACAGCCTGGGATCGAACCCTGGTCTGTAGTGACGCCTCAATACTGCGACGCAGTGCCTTAGACAGCTGTGATACAGCCTGGGATCGAACCCTGGTCTGTAGTGACGCCTCAATACTGCGACGCAGTGCCTTAGACCGCTGTGATACAGCCTGGGATCGAACCCTGGTCTGTAGTGACGCCTCAATACTGCGACGCAATGCATTAGACCGCTGTGATACAGCCTGGGATCGAACCCTGGTCTGTAGTGATGCCTACAGACCAGGGTTCGCAAAACCGGAGGCCCTGGGATGTTTTTCTAAGGAGTATAATTCATTGGCTGATCCCTCCGGTGGGATTCCTACTGAACCCACAGGAAGTCCCACCCAGTTGACCATAAATGGTGATAGCCTTCAATGGCGCTGCCCATGTTAAAACAGGCTTTGCACACACCTCTCCCGCCCACTCCACAAAACACACAGGGAGCACCACAATGCAAACACGCTAGCTTCCGTCATCAATCACCCAAGCATAAAGCAAGCTGTCCTACTAAAGCTATACTACAGGGACACTATACCTAAAACGTCGACCTATTGAACCTTGAGACTTAATTCAGGAGAATAAGTTATGGTTGCAAATGCAAAAAGGGGGTTAGAATGACTGAGGTTTGAAGTTGACCGCAGAATTGAGCACATGTTGTAGTGAAGACAATTCCTTAGTCATGAATATAACAGAGAACACACAGAGAGGATTGTCTATGGTAACATAGAATTCAGTTACTACTACTAACAAATAAAACGACACATCGTTTGAAAAATATAATAACAGCTGTGTGTGAGATCTAATCACCTGAATGGAGGACATCTGAGCCACAGAGATATAGGCTATATGTACTAGGTATTAATATACATGTGGTATAGAGGACTCACCTGAATGGAGTACATCTGAGCCACAGAGATATAGGCTATATGTACTAGGTATTAATATACATGTGGTATAGAGGACTCACCTGAATGGAGTACATCTGAGCCACAGAGATATAGGCTATATGTACTAGGTATTAATATACATGTGGTATAGAGGACTCACCTGAATGGAGGACAGAGCCACAGAGATATAGGCTATATGTACTAGGTATTAATATACATGTGGTATAGAGGACTCACCTGAATGGAGGACAGAGCCACAGAGATATAGGCTATATGTACTAGGTATTAATATACATGTGGTATAGAGGACTCACCTGAATGGAGGACATCTGAGCCACAGAGATATAGGCTATATGTACTAGGTATTAATATACATGTGGTATAGAGGACTCACCTGAATGGAGGACAGAGCCACAGAGATATAGGCTATATGTACTAGGTATTAATATACATGTGGTATAGAGGACTCACCTGAATGGAGGACAGAGCCACAGAGATATAGGCTATATGTACTAGGTATTAATATACATGTGGTATAGAGGACTCACCTGAATGGAGGACAGAGCCACAGAGATATAGGCTATATGTACTAGGTATTAATATACATGTGGTATAGAGGACTCACCTGAATGGAGTACATCTGAGCCACAGAGATATAGGCTATATGTACTAGGTATTAATATACATGTGGTATAGAGGAATCACCTGAATGGAGGACATCTGAGCCACAGAGATATAGGCTATATGTACTAGGTATTAATATACATGTGGTATAGAGGACTCACCTGAATGGAGTACATCTGAGCCACAGAGATATAGGCTATATGTACTAGGTATTAATATACATGTGGTATAGAGGACTCACCTGAATGGAGGACAGAGCCACAGAGATATAGGCTATATGTACTAGGTATTAATATACATGTGGTATAGAGGACTCACCTGAATGGAGGACATCTGAGCGTACCCTCTCCAGCTGAACCCTTCAAACTCCAAGGGGTTGTAGCCGAAGCGCACCGGTCGCCCGTCCAGCATGGTACCCTCCTCTATCTCAAACTTCAGGTGGTGCAGGTCTGGAAAGTAGTGGTCTGGTCGAGGCCTTGAAAGGAGAGACGGAATGCTGGTTTAAAAAAAAAATAATAATAATTTACGTTTAAAATAATATTTTCAGTAAATGAAAATAGAAAGCCTCCTATTGGGTATCGTATGTTTCTCGGGGGTTAATAAAGCCTCCTATTGGGTATCGTATGTTTCTCGGGGGTTAATAAAGCCTCCTATTGGGTATCGTATGTTTCTCGGGGGTTAATAAAGCCTCCTATTGGGTATCGTATGTTTCTCGGGGGTTAATAAAGCCTCCTATTGGGTATCGTATGTTTCTCGGGGGTTAATAAAGCCTCCTATTGGGTATCGTATGTTTCTCGGGGGTTAATAAAGCCTCCTATTGGGTATCGTATGTTTCTCGGGGGTTAATAAAGCCTCCTATTGGGTATCGTATGTTTCTCGGGGGTTAATAAAGCCTCCTATTGGGTATCGTATGTTTCTCGGGGTTAATAAAGCCTCCTATTGGGTATCGTATGTTTCTCGGGGTTAATAAAGCCTCCTATTGGGTATCGTATGTTTCTCGGGGTTAATAAAGCCTCCTATTGGGTATCGTATGTTTCTCGGGGTTAATAAAGCCTCCTATTGGGTATCGTATGTTTCTCGGGGTTAATAAAGCCTCCTATTGGGTATCGTATGTTTCTCGGGGTTAATAAAGCCTCCTATTGGGTATCGTATGTTTCTCGGGGTTAATAAAGCCTCCTATTGGGTATCGTATGTTTCTCGGGGTTAATAAAGCCTCCTATTGGGTATCGTATGTTTCTCGGGGTTAATAAAGCCTCCTATTGGGTATCGTATGTTTCTCGGGGTTAATAAAGCCTCCTATTGGGTATCGTATGTTTCTCGGGGTTAATAAAGCCTCCTATTGGGTATCGTATGTTTCTCGGGTGTTAATAAAGCCTCCTATTGGGTATCGTATGTTTCTCGGGGTTAATAAAGCCTCCTATTGGGTATCGTATGTTTCTCGGGGTTAATAAAGCCTCCTATTGGGTATCGTATGTTTCTCGGGGTTAATAAAGCCTCCTATTGGGTATCGTATGTTTCTCGGGGGGTTAATAAAGCCTCCTATTGGGTATCGTATGTTTCTCGGGGTTAATAAAGCCTCCTATTGGGTATCGTATGTTTCTCGGGGGTTAATAAAGCCTCCTATTGGGTATCGTATGTTTCTCGGGGGTTAATAAAGCCTCCTATTGGGTATCGTATGTTTCTCGGGGGTTAATAAAGCCTCCTATTGGGTATCGTATGTTTCTCGGGGGTTAATAAAGCCTCCTATTGGGTATCGTATGTTTCTCGGGGGTTAATAAAGCCTCCTATTGGGTATCGTATGTTTCTCGGGGGTTAATAAAGCCTCCTATTGGGTATCGTATGTTTCTCGGGGGTTAATAAAGCCTCCTATTGGGTATCGTATGTTTCTCGGGGGTTAATAAAGCCTCCGGGAAAAAAAGTGATCAGGAAATGACAATGGGACTCTTCTTCTTTTTTCTATCTGTGATGTAAACGGAACGTTTTCACACCCATTTTTTCAGTCACCTGTTACACTTGGATCCCTCCACGTTGGGTCTGCAACGACATCTCCCGGTCCTCTCCCCACAGGACTGACCCACTGATCCTCCAATGTCACACTGACAGCCTGCAACACACACACCAACACATCTAGATATACTGGAGTACAACCTGCAACACACACACCAACACATCTAGAGATCATGATATACTGGAGTACAACCTGCAACACACACACCAACACATCTAGAGGACCTGATATACTGCTGTACAACCTGCAACACACACACCAACACATCTAGATATACTGGAGTACAGCCTGCAACACACACACCAACACATCTAGATATACTGGAGTACAGCCTGCAACACACACACCAACACATCTAGATATACTGGAGTACAGCCTGCAACACACACACCAACACATCTAGATATACTGCAGTACAACCTGCAACACACACACCAACACATCTAGAGATCATGATATACTGGAGTACAACCTGCAACACACACACCAACACATCTAGAGGACCTGATATACTGCTGTACAACCTGCAACACACACACCAACACATCTAGAGATCATGATATACTGCTGTACAACCTGCAACACACACACCAACACATCTAGAGATCATGATATACTGCTGTACAACCTGCAACACACACACCAACACATCTAGATATACTGGAGTACAACCTGCAACACACACACCAACACATCTAGATATACTGGAGTACAACCTGCAACACACACACCAACACATCTAGATATACTGGAGTACAACCTGCAACACACACACCAACACATCTAGAGGACCTGATATACTGATGTACAACCTTTATAATTTATTTTAAAAAAATTATAGTACACCAGACTGGTGTTATTGTAACAGAGGAGATTTGGAATTCGCCCTCTCGAGGTATCTCTGCTTGAGACATGTAAAGCCCAACTTTTGCCCCCGAACCATGAGGATGTCCTCTTGATCTAATGGTTAAGATGTTGGGTTGGCGAGCGGTACTAGGACCCCTGGGTTCCTTGAACCCCTGGGGTTACCTTGCCTATTCACAGGGGGTACTAGGATCCCTGTGGGTAACCTAGCCTATCCACAGGGGGTACTAGGATCCCTGGGGTTACCTTGCCTATCCACAGGGGGTACTAGGATCCCTGTGGGTAACCTAGCCTATCCACAGGGGGTACTAGGATCCCTGGGGGTAACCTAGCCTATCCACAGGGGGTACTAGGATCCCTGGGGGTACCTTGCCTATCCACAGGGGGTACTAGGATCCCTGGGGGTACCTAGCCTATCCACAGGGGGTACTATGATCCCTGGGGGTAACCTAGCCTATCCACAGGGGGTACTAGGATCCCTGGGGGTACCTAGCCTATTCACAGGGGCTACTAGGATCCCTGTGGGTACCTAGCCTATCCACAGGGGGTACTAGGATCCCTGGGGTTACCTTGCCTATCCACAGGGGGTACTATGATCCCCGTGGGTAACCTAGCCTATCCACAGGGGGTACTAGGATCCCTGGGGGTACCTAGCCTATTCACAGGGGGTACTAGGATCCCTGTGAGTAACCTAGCCTATCCACAGGGGGTACTAGGATCCCTGGGGGTACCTAGCCTATCCACAGGGGGTACTATGATCCCTGGGGTTACCTTGCCTATCCACAGGGGGTACTAGGATCCCTGGGGGTACCTAGCCTATTCACAGGGGGTACTAGGATCCCTGTGGGTACCTAGCCTATCCACAGGGGGTACTAGGATCCCTGGGGTTACCTTGCCTATCCACAGGGGGTACTATGATCCCTGTGGGTAACCTAGCCTATCCACAGGGGGTACTAGGATCCCTGGGGGTACCTAGCCTATCCACAGGGGGTACTAGGATCCCTGGGGTTACCTTGCCTATCCACAGGGGGTACTAGGATCCCTGGGGGTACCTAGCCTATTCACACGGGGTACTAGGATCCCTGTGGGTACCTAGCCTATCCACAGGGGGTACTAGGATCCCTGGGGGTACCTAGCCTATCCACAGGGGGTACTAGGATCCCTAGGGGTACCTAGCCTATCCACAGGGGATACTAGGATCCCTGGGGGTACTTGGCCTATTCACAGGGGTACTAGGATCCCTGGGGGTACTTGGCCTATCCACAGGGGGTACTAGAGAAGACTCATGAGACCATAGGCCTACTGGTAGATTGTACAAGAGGGGGTACTTCAGGGGTCCTCTGGACAGAGCAACATTCAGTTGGTGGGACAGTAGTGGAAAGGGTTACCTTGACAACCGAAGAAGCTGCTACTCTGCAGGTTGAAGTATCCGTCTTTACACACTGAGCAGGTGCCACTGCACACGTTGGGTTTACAGTGACATTGGCCGTTGTTCTGAAGGAGCCCGAGAAGAAAAGACAACAACTTTTAAAGATCCGTTGAATTGAAACAAGTAGTGGTCTAATTGAACTGTGTGTTCCATCTGTACCGTGACAGAACTCTACTGTAGCTAGCCAGTATTACTGGTTTAATTGAATTGTGTGTTCCATCTGTAGCGTGACAGAACTCTACTGTAGCTAGCCAGTATTACTGGTTTAATTGAATTGTGTGTTCCATCTGTAGCGTGACAGAACTCTACTGTAGCTAGCCAGTATTACTGGTCTAATATGTTCCATCTGTAGCGTGACAGAACTCTACTGTAGCTAGCCAGTATTACTGGTCTAATATGTTCCATCTGTAGCGTGACAGAACTCTACTGTAGCTAGCCAGTATTACTGGTCTAAATGAATTGTGTGTTCCATCTGTAGCGTGACAGAACTCTACTGTAGCTAGCCAGTATTACTGGTCTAAATGAATTGTGTGTTCCATCTGTAGCGTGACAGAACTCTACTGTAGCTAGCCAGTATTACTGGTCTAACTGAACTGTGTTCCATCTGTAGCGTGACAGAACTCTACTGTAGCTAGCCAGTATTACTGGTCTAACTGAACTGTGTGTTCCATCTGTAGCGTGACAGAACTCTACTGTAGCTAGCCAGTATTACTGGTCTAATATGTTCCATCTGTACCGTGACAGAACTCTACTGTAGCTAGCCAGTATTACTGGTCTAACTGAACTGTATGTTCCATCTGTAGCGTGACAGATCTCTAATGTAGCTAGCCAGTATTACTGGTCTAATATGTTCCATCTGTAGCGTGACAGAACTCTACTGTAGCTAGCCAGTATTACTGGTCTAATATCTGTATGTTCCATCTGTAGCGTGACAGAACTCTACTGTAGCTAGCCAGTATTACTGGTCTAATATGTTCCATCTGTACCGTGACAGAACTCTACTGTAGCTAGCCAGTATTACTGGTCTAATATGTTCCATCTGTAGCGTGACAGAACTCTACTGTAGCTAGCCAGTATTACTGGTCTAATATCTGTATGTTCCATCTGTAGCGTGACAGAACTCTACTGTAGCTAGCCAGTATTACTGGTCTAATATGTTCCATCTGTACCGTGACAGAACTCTACTGTAGCTAGCCAGTATTACTGGTCTAATATGTTCCATCTGTACCGTGACAGAACTCTACTGTAGCTAGCCAGTATTAATGGATGCTTCATGTCAACTAAATCAGTTGAATCGTTGAGAAAAAATATATATTTTCACCTGAGCACACTCTGCTACAGCAGCCACAGTCCCTTCAACGTTGCATTCACAGTCTGGGAGAAGGAGGAACACACAGAAAATACAATGAATTTTTGTCATTCACTTCAGGAAGTAGTATAGAAAGTAGTATAGGAAGTAGTAGAATCTACTGCTACCCAAACGGAATTTCTCACGTTTGAAACAGGTCAACCCAAAGTCTGCAACAGAAATGATTCACAATAACAAGCACAATGTCTCCTTTTGATAAAACAGGAAGTGTAAAGATGTCTTCTTTTGATAAAACAGGAAGAGTACATATGTCTCCTTTAAAAAAAACATTTGACCCCCTTTTGTCCCCAATTTCGTGGTATCCAATTGTTAGTAATTACTATCTTGTCTCATCGCTACAACTCCCGTACGGGCTCGTGAGAGACGATGGTCGAAAGTCACGCGTCCTCCGAAACACAACCCACTGCTTCTTAACACAGCGCTCGCATCCAACCCGGAAGCCAGCCGCACCAATGTGTTGGAGGAAACATCGTGCACCTGGCAACCTGGTTAGCGCGCACTGCGCCCGGCCCGCCACAGGAGTCGCTGGTGCGCGATGAGACAAGGATATCCCTACCGGCCAAACCCTCCCTAACCCGGACGACGCTAGGCCAATTGTGCGTCGCCCCACGGACCTCCCGGTCGCGGCCGGCTGCGACAGAGCCTGGGCACGAACCCAGAGTCTCTGGTGGCACAACTAGCACTGCGATGCAGTGCCCTAGACCACTGCGCCACCCGGGAGGCCAAATATGTCTCCTTTTGATAAAACAGGAAGTGTAAAGATGTCTCCTTTTGATAAAACAGGAAGTGTAAAGATGTCTCCTTTTGATAAAACAGGAAGTGTAAAGATGTCTCCTTTTTGATAAAACAGGAAGTGTACAGATTTTTCCTTTCAATAAAACAGGAAGTGTACAGATGTCTCCTTTTTCATAAAACAGGAAGTGTACAGATGTCTCCTTTTTGATAAAACAGGAAGTGTACAGATGTCTCATTTTTTCATAAAACAGGAAGTGTACAGATGTCTCCTTTTTGATAAAACAGAAAGTGTACAGATGTCTCCTTTCAATAAAACAGGAAGTGTAAAGATGTCTCCTTTTTCATAAAACAGGAAGTGTACAGATGTCTCCTTTTTTCATAAAACAGGAAGTGTAAAGATGTCTCCTTTCAATAAAACAGGAAGTGTACAGATGTCTCCTTTTTTCATAAAACAGGAAGTGTACAGATGTCTCCTTTTTTGATAAAACAGGAAGTGTACAGATGTCTCCTTTTTTCATAAAACAGGAAGTGTAAAGATGTCTCCTTTTTGATAAAACAGGAAGTGTAAAGATGTCTCCTTTTTGATAAAACAGGAAGTGTACAGATGTCTCTTACTGGAACATCTGTAGACGGTGTCAGGTGACAGGTTCCAGAACAGAGGTTTACACCTGTCACAGGCCACACCCTCCACGTAAGGACGACACTCACAGGCACCCTGTTAAAAGATGTGCAGAGATGACTAAACAATGAACAACAGTACAGAATATATGTTGCATTTGGTTAAAACATATTTTATTAGAAACCGAACGAACCGTAGATGTAAGCTACTTACAACAGTTGGGAGGACCTCGTTCTGCACAGAGCCGGCTGGGTTGCATGTGCCAGCTGTTCAGGGGAGAAAGTAACACATAGTTTAGTTTATCTCTTCATCTCTTTAACTCTCTGGGACAATAAAGTAGAAACTTGGAACTTGAAAGATTGAGATCAAGTTTAAGATCAAGATGGACTCTAGTCTTACCTTGGCAGAGAGGGAATCCGTAGGTTCCAGAGCAGGTGTTACACCTCTGACCCACGACGTTGGGTAGACAGGTACACTGACCACTCACCTGGTCACAGCTTCTGAACCTGGAGCCCTCAGCTGAGCACTGACAAGCTGAGGGAGGAGAAAGATATGAACACATTAGCATAGTAGCTGTCGAGCGAGATAGCCAGCTAGCATTTAGCTACATTCAGAATACTTTTTAAAAATTGAACCTTTATTTAACTAGGCAAGTCAGTTATGAACAAATTCTTATTTACAATGACGGCCTACCGGGGAACAGTGGGTTAACTGCCTTGTTCAGGGGCAGAATGACAGATTTTTAACCTTGTCAGCTCGGGGGATTCGATTTAGCAATCTTTTGGTTACTGGCCCAACGCTCTAACCACTTAGGCTACCTGCCTCCTCTACACTCTAACCACTTAGGCTACCTGCCTCTACACTCTAACCACTAGGCTACCTGCCTCCTCTACACTCTAACCACTTAGGCTACCTGCCTCTACACTCTAACCACTAGGCTACCTGCCTCCTCTACACTCTAACCACTTAGGCTACCTGCCTCTACACTCTAACCCCTAGGCTACCCTGCCGCCTCTACACTCTAACCACTAGGCTACCTGCCACCTCTACACTCTAACCACTAGGCTACCTGCCTCCTCTACACTCTAACCACTTAGGCTACCTGCCTCTACACTCTAACAACTAGACTACCTGCCTCCTCTACACTCTAACCACTTAGGATACCTGCCACCTCTACACTCTAACCACTAGGCTACCTGCCGCCGCTACACTCTAACCACTAGGCTACCTGCCACCTCTACACTCTAACCACTAGGCTACTTGCCACCTCTACACTCTAACCACTTAGGCTACCTGCCTCTACACTCTAACCACTAGGCTACCCTGCCGCCTCTACACTCTAACCACTAGGCTACCTGCCACCTCTACACTCTAACCACTAGGCTACCTGCCTCCTCTACACTCTAACCACTTAGGCTACCTACCTCTACACTCTAACAACTAGACTACCTGCCTCCTCTACACTCTAACCACTTAGGATACCTGCCTCCTCTACACTCTAACCACTTAGGCTACCTGCCACCTCTACACTCTAACCACTAGGCTACCTGCCGCCGCTACACTCTAACCACTAGGCTACCTGCCACCTCTACACTCTAACCACTAGGCTACCTGCCACCTCTACACTCTAACCACTAGGCTACCTGCCACCTCTACACTCTAACCACTAGGCTACCTACCGCCCCTAAACTCTAACCACTAGGCTACCTGCCACCTCTACACTCTAACCACTAGGCTACCTGCCACCTCTACACTCTAACCACTTAGGCTACCTGCCTCTACACTCTAACCACTAGGCTACCCTGCCGCCTCTACACTCTAACCACTAGGCTACCTGCCACCTCTACACTCTAACCACTAGGCTACCTGCCTCCTCTACACTCTAACCACTTAGGCTACCTGCCTCTACACTCTAACAACTAGACTACCTGCCTCCTCTACACTCTAACCACTTAGGATACCTGCCTCCTCTACACTCTAACCACTTAGGCTACCTGCCACCTCTACACTCTAACCACTAGGCTACCTGCACGACTACCTGCTACACTCTAACCACTAGGCTACCTGCCACCTCTACACTCTAACCACTAGGCTACCTACCGCCCCTAAACTCTAACTACACTAACCACTAGGCTACCTGCCACCTCAACACTCTAACCACTAGGCTACCTGCCGCTCTACACTCTAACCACCACTAGACTAACCACTAGGCTACCGCCTCTACACTCTAACCACTAGGCTACCTGCCGCCTCTACACTCTAACCACTAGGCTACCTGCCACCTCTACACTCTAACCACTAGGCTACCTGCCGCCCTACACTCTAACCACTAGGCTACCTGCCGCCTCTACACTCTAACCACTAGGCTACCTGCCACCTCCACACTCTAACCACTAGGCTACCTGCCACCTCTACACTCTAACCACTAGGCTACCGCCTCTACACTCTAACCACTAGGCTACCGCCTCCACACTCTAACCACTAGGCTACCTGCCACCTCCACACTCTAACCACTAGGCTACCCTGCCGCCTCTACACTCTAACCACTAGGCTACCCTGCCGCCTCTACACTCTAACCACTAGGCTACCTGCCACCTCTACACTCTAACCACTAGGCTACCTCCCGCCTCTACACTCTAACCACTAGGCTACCTGCCACCTCTACACTCTAACCACTAGGCTACCTGCCCCTAAACTCTAACTACTAGGCTACCTGCCACCTCAACACTCTAACCACTAGGCTACTCTAACAACTTAGGCTACCTCCCGCCTCTACACTCTAACCACTAGGCTACCTGCCGCCTCTACACTCTAACAACTAGGCTACCTGCCGCTCTACACTCTAACCCTCTGCCGCCTCACACTCTAACCACCCTCTACACTCTAACAACTTAGGCTACCTCCCGCCTCTACACTCTAACAACTAGGCTACCTACACTCTAACAACTTAGGCTACCTGCCGCCTCTACACTCTAACAACTTAGGCTACCTCCGCCTCTACACTCTAACAACTCCCGCCTCTACACTCTAACAACTTAGGCTACCTCCCGCCTCTACACTCTAACCAACTTAGGCTACCTCCCTACCTCTACACTCTAACAACTTAGGCTACCTCCCGCCTCTACACTCTAACAACTAGGCTACCTCCCGCCTCTACACTCTAACAACTTAGGCTACCTCCCGCCTCTACACTCTAACAACTTAGGCTACCTGCCGCCCTACACTCTAACAACTCTAACAACTTAGGCTACCTCCCGCCTCTACACTCTAACAACTTAGGCTACCTCCCGCCTCTACACTCTAACAACTTAGGCTACCTGCCGCCTCTACACTCTAACAACTTAGGCTACCTCCCGCCTCTA
>NC_088415.1:5500385-5502885 GCF_034236695.1 Oncorhynchus nerka | reverse complement strand
CAAGGCAGTTAACCCACTGTTCCTAGACCAGTTAACCCACTGTTCCCCTGAACAAGGCAGTTAACCCACTGTTCCCCTGAACAAGGCAGTTAACCCACTGTTCCTAGACCAGTTAACCCGCTGTTCCCCTGAACAAGGCAGTTAACCCACTGTTCCTAGACCAGTTAACCCGCTGTTCCCCTGAACAAGGCGGTTAACCCACTGTTCCTAGACCAGTTAACCCACTGTTCCCCTGAACAAGGCAGTTAACCCACTGTTCCCCTGAACAAGGCGGTTAACCCACTGTTCCTAGACCAGTTAACTCACTGTTCCCCTGAACAAGGCAGTTAACCCACTGTTCCCCTGAACAAGGCGGTTAACCCACTGTTCCTAGACCAGTTAACCCACTGTTCCAGTTAACCCGCTGACCTGAACAAGGCAGTTAACCCACTGTTCCCCTGAACAAGGCAGTTAACCCACTGTTCCTAGACCAGTTAACCCGCTGTTCCCCTGAACAAGGCAGTTAACCCACTGTTCCTAGACCAGTTAACCCACTGTTCCCCTGAACAAGGCAGTTAACCCACTGTTCCTAGACCAGTTAACCCGCTGTTCCCCTGAACAAGGCAGTTAACCCACTGTTCCTAGACCAGTTAACCCGCTGTTCCCCTGAACAAGGCAGTTAACCCACTGTTCCCCTGAACAAGGCAGTTAACCTACTGTTCCTAGACCAGTTAACCTGCTGTTCCCCTGAACAAGGCAGTTAACCCACTGTTCCTAGACCAGTTAACCCACTGTTCCCCTGAACAAGGCAGTTAACCCGCTGTTCCCTGGTAGGCAGTTAACCCGCTGTTCCCAAGGCAGTTAACCCGCTGTTCCCCTGAACAAGGCAGTTAACCCACTGTTCCCCTGAACAAGGCGGTTAACCCACTGTTCCTAGACCAGTTAACCCACTGTTCCCCTGAACAAGGCAGTTAACCCACTGTTCCCCTGAACAAGGCGGTTAACCCACTGTTCCTAGACCAGTTAACCCACTGTTCCCCTGAACAAGGCAGTTAACCCACTGTTCCCCTGAACAAGGCAGTTAACCCACTGTTCCTAGACCAGTTAACCCGCTGTTCCCCTGAACAAGGCAGTTAACCCACTGTTCCTAGACCAGTTAACCCACTGTTCCCCTGAACAAGGCAGTTAACCCACTGTTCCCCTGAACAAGGCAGTTAACCCACTGTTCCTAGACCAGTTAACCCGCTGTTCCCCTGAACAAGGCAGTTAACCCACTGTTCCTAGACCAGTTAACCCGCTGTTCCCCTGAACAAGGCGGTTAACCCACTGTTCCTAGACCAGTTAACCCACTGTTCCCCTGAAGAAGGCAGTTAACCCACTGTTCCCCTGAACAAGGCGGTTAACCCACTGTTCCTAGACCAGTTAACTCACTGTTCCCCTGAACAAGGCAGTTAACCCACTGTTCCCCTGAACAAGGCGGTTAACCCACTGTTCCTAGACCAGTTAACCCACTGTTCCCCTGAACAAGGCAGTTAACCCACTGTTCCCCTGAACAAGGCAGTTAACCCACTGTTCCTAGACCAGTTAACCCGCTGTTCCCCTGAACAAGGCAGTTAACCCACTGTTCCTAGACCAGTTAACCCACTGTTCCCCTGAACAAGGCAGTTAACCCACTGTTCCTAGACCAGTTAACCCGCTGTTCCCCTGAACAAGGCGGTTAACCCACTGTTCCTAGACCAGTTAACCCACTGTTCCCCTGAACAAGGCAGTTAACCCACTGTTCCCCTGAACAAGGCGGTTAACCCACTGTTCCTAGACCAGTTAACCCACTGTTCCCCTGAACAAGGCAGTTAACCCACTGTTCCCCTGAACAAGGCAGTTAACCCACTGTTCCTAGACCAGTTAACCCGCTGTTCCCCTGAACAAGGCAGTTAACCCACTGTTCCCCTGAACAAGGCAGTTAACCTACTGTTCCTAGACCAGTTAACCCACTGTTCCCCTGAACAAGGCAGTTAACCCGCTGTTCCCTGGTAGGCCGTCATTGTAAATAAGAATTTGTTCTCAACTGACTCGTCTAGTTAAATAAAAAGGTTTAAATTAACAATCAATAATAATAATCACATTCCATTAAAGGAGAGAATGCTGGGAGATAATAATACCCAGACAGCCTTGCCTGTCTGCAGAATGTATTACCGACTCAAATAAATAACTAATAAAACACATTTAAAAGCCTTACTGATGATTTCTCCGGCAGGTTTGACCTCTCTGTTGGTGTTGTTGTTGAGGTCGTTTGCTACGGCAGAAACAGACACATTAAACAAGTTATAGCAGAGAGAGAGAGAGAGAGAGAAAAAGAGAGAGAGAGAGAGAGAGAGAGAGAGAGAGAGAGAGAGAGAGAGAGAGAGAGAGAGAGAGAGAGTTCTTATCGATCCTGGGCTACTGGAAAGTTGTAGGATCTGTTTCCCGGTCATAGATTAAGCCCAGTCCTGAACTAAAAAGCTATTTCAATAGACATTCTCTC
>NC_088415.1:5487885-5495385 GCF_034236695.1 Oncorhynchus nerka | reverse complement strand
TATAAACTGGTTTGAACTATACCAGACCATATAAACTGGTTTGAACTAAACCAGACCATAACAGACCATATAAACTGGAATGAACTATACCAGACCATATAAACTGGTTGGAACTAAACCAGACCATATAAACTGGTTTGAACTAAACCAGACCATATAAACTGGTTTGAACTAAACCAGACCATATAAACTGGTTTGAACTAAACCAGACCATATAAACTGGTTGGAACTAAACCAGACCATATAAACTGGTTTGAACTATACCAGACCATATAAACTGGTTGGAACTAAACCAGACCATATAAACTGGTTTGAACTATACCAGACCATATAAACTGGTTTGAACTATACCAGACCATATAAACTGGAATGAACTATACCACACCATATAAACTGGTTTGAACTAAACCAGACCATATCAACAGTTTGGTTTTTTTGGTGGTGGGGGGGGGGAATAGAAGTAAAAACTATTTCAGGAAGCATTAGGATTAGATTAGATTAAGGGGAAAGAGAGAGACATCCCAACCTTCCAAAAACCAAACACAGAAACACACACCACTGCTTGGCTTGGCAGCTCCATTTGAACCAATCCAGATCTTAGATAAAGCTATTTTTACTGAGTCTGAGAAAAGTTGTGAGGGCTGTCAGTTCTTATCAGCCTTCAGCGACAGGGAGGTGGCAGTAGCTTTAACCATACACTCTTATCCACAACACACACACACACACACACACACACACACACACACACACACACACACACACACACACACACACACACACACACACACACACACACACACACACACACACACACACACACAGAGAGACAGAAAGAGAGAGAGAGAGACAGAGAGAGAGAGAGAAAGACAGAGAGAGAGAGAAAGAGAGAGAGAGACAGAATGTCTTTATTGTTTTGAAACTTCTGTATGTGTAATGTTTACTGTTAATTTTTATTGTTTATTTCACTTTTGTATATTATCTACCTCACTTGCTTTGGCAATGTTAACACCCAGAGAGAGAGAGAGAGAGAGACAGAGAGAGAGAGAGAGAGAGAGAGAGAGAGAGAGACTTATCCACACTGATGTCAGCTCAGATCAAATGGGGCTCAGATCAGATTAAATGGGACTCAGATCAGATATAGTGGGACTCAGCTCAGAACAAATGGGACTCAGAACTAATGGGAGACTAAGATGTAGTGGGACTAAGCTCAGATCTAGTGGGACTCAAATCTAGTAGGACTCAGCTCAGATCTAGTGGGACTCAGCTCAGATCTAGTGGGACTCAGATCTAGTGGGACTCAGCTCAGATCTAGTGGGACTCAGCTCAGATCTAGTGGGACACAGATCTAATGGGACTCAGATCTAATGGGACTCAGATCTAAGGGGACTCAGCTCAGATCTAATGGGACTCAGATCTAATGGGACTCAGCTCAGATCTAGTGGGACTCAGCTCAGATCTAATGGGACTCAGCTCAGATCTAATGGGACTCAGATCTAATGGGACTCAGCTCAGATCTAGTGGGACTCAGCTCAGATCTAGTGGGACACAGATCTAATGGGACTCAGATCTAATGGGACTCAGATCTAAGGGGACTCAGCTCAGATCTAATGGGACTCAGATCTAATGGGACTCAGCTCAGATCTAGTGGGACTCAGCTCAGATCTAATGGGACTCAGCTCAGATCTAATGGGACTCAGCTCAGATCTAATGGGACTCAGATCTAATGGGACTCAGCTCATATCTAATGGGACTCAGCTCAGATCTAATGGGACTCAGATCTAATGGGACTCAGCTCAGATCTAATGGGACTCAGATCTAATGGGACTCAGCTCAGATCTAATGGGACTCAGATCTAGTGGGACTCAGATCTAGTGGGACTCAGATCTAGTGGGACTCAGCTCAGATCTAGTGGGACTCAGCTCAGATCTAGTGGGACTCAGCTCAGATCCAGTGGGACTCAGATCTAGTAGGACTCAGCTCAGATCTAGTAGGACTCAGATCTAGTGGGACATTCTGCTTTCATCAGACTGTGCATTGAAACAATACGATTGGCTGTTGTCTAAGACTTCTTCTGCCTCTTGTCATTCCCTGACAGAGGTATTATGTTTGCGATGGACAGTATAGGTGTGTGTCTGTATCCAAACATCAACAAAACAACACCTGAGGCTGTTCTGCTTCCGTAAGAATGACAGTGATAAACTAATGCCTAACAGGCAATACATTCCTTGGCTAATACCAGGGAAGGACTTCTGGAAACTGCCTCCAACTTTTTTCAGAAGGGGGTTGGATGGTGATGAGTGGGTAGGGGTGGTGGGGTGAGGGAGGGAGGGAAACTCACGTTCACACTCGTTAGCCTGGTAAGTGGTCGCTGGTTTCCATGGAATCTGGTTGTATCCGGGGCAACACTGGTCACATGACGTTCCACAAGTGTTGTGTTGGCAGTCACACTGAAGCCTTTACAGAGAAGGAGGGAGAGAACGAAAACACACACATCTATCAGATCAACAAACAGGAGATCAATAAACAGGAGATCAATAAACAGGAGATCAACAACCAGGAGATCAATAAACAGGAGATCAACAACCAGGAGATCAATAACCAGGAGATCAACAACAGAAGATCAGGAGATCAACAACCAGAAGATCAATAAACAGGAGATCAACAACCAGGAGATCAACAACCAGGAGATCAACAACCAGAAGATCAATAAACAGGAGATCAACAACCAGGAGATCAATAAACAGGAGATCAACAACCAGGAGATCAACAACCAGAAGATCAATAAACAGGAGATCAACAACCAGAAGATCAATAAACAGGAGAGAGATCAACGACCGAGAGATCAACGACCAAGAGATCAACGACCAAGAGATCAACAAACAGGAGATCAACGACCAGAAGATCAATAAACAGGAGAGAGATCAACGACCAAGAGATCAACGACCAAGAGATCAACGACCAAGAGATCAATGACCAAGAGATCAACGACCAAGAGATCAACGACCAAGAGATCAACAAACAGGAGATCAACGACCAAGAAATCAACGACCAAGAGATCAACAAACAGGAGATCAACGACCAAGAGATCAACGACCAAGAGATCAACGACCAAGAAATCAACGACCAAGAGATCAACGACCAAGAGATCAACGACCAAGAGATCAACAAACAGGAGATCAACGACCAGGAGATCAACGACCAGGAGACCAACAAACAGGAGATCAACGACCAAGAGATCAACGACCAGGAGATCAACGACCAAGAGATCAACGACCAAGAGATCAACGACCAGGAGATCAACGACCAGAGATCAACGACCAAGAGATCAACGACCAAGAGATCAACGACCAGGAGATCAACGACCAAGAGATCAACGACCAAGAGATCAACGACCAAGAGATCAACGACCAGGAGATCAACGACCAGGAGACCAACAAACAGGAGATCAATGACCAAGAGATCAACAGCGAGGAGATCAACAACCAGGAGATCATTAAACATTAAATACTAACATGAGGCTAACACTAACACTAGGCTGATACTAGCACTAGGCTAATGCTAACACTAGGCTAATGCTGACACTAGGCTAATACTAACACTAGGCTAATACTAACACTAAGCTAACACTAACACTAGGCTAATACTAACATGAGGCTAATGCTAACACTAGGCTAATGCTGACACTAGACTAATACTAACACGAGGCTAATACTAACACTAAGCTAACACTAACACTAGGCTAATACTAACACGAGGCTAATGCTAACACTAGGCTAATGCTAACACTAGGCTAATACTAACACTTGGCTAATGCTAACACAAGGTTAATACTAACACTAGGCTAATACTAACACTGGGCTAATACTTGGGCTGAACCTTTATCTCCAGGTTAAAACTCCTCTACCTCTTTAACCTTCTTTTAGCTACAGTTAAAACTCCTCTTCCTCCATCAACTTTCTTTTGTGCCATCAGAGAAAACGTGGCCCACCCGCTCGGTTATAAACCCAGAGAGAACGCAGCTCTATCAGTGAAAGAGTTAATTCCTCTACAGTCCCAGAACTTCATCCTGCTTCACCCAGGCACATAATCCCATTTAACATGAACAACCTGCAGTTTACACAGTGTGGCCAAAACAGACCATTAATCTGGTCGTTCAAGGATAAAAGCATGTAGAACCATATACAGAGTTTTATCAAACATCAGGGGCCCGCTGCTGGTGTAATAACATAGACTTATAACCTCAAAACCTCTGAAGGATCGGACCGTTTTTTCCAATTTTCACCTAAAATGACATACCCAAATCTAACTGCCTGTAGCTCAGGACCCAAATCTAACTGCCTGTAGCTCAGGACCCAAATCTAACTGCCTGTAGCTCAGGACCCAAATCTAACTGCCTGTAGCTCAGGACCCAAAGCTCAGGACCCAAGGACCCTAACTGCCTGCTCAGGCTCAGGACCCAAATCTAACTGCCAGTAGCTCAGGACCCAAATCTAACTGCCAGTAGCTCAAGCACTGTAGCAAGGATATGCATATTATTGATACGATTTGAAAGGAAACACTTTGAAGTTTGTGTAAATGTGAAAGGAATGTAGTAGAATAGAACACAATAGATCTGGTAAATGATAATACAAAGAAAAAAACAACCTTTCTTTTGTATTTTTTTTTGTACCATCATCTTCTAAATGCAAGAGAAAGGCCATAATGTATTATTCCAGCCCAGGTGCAATTTATACTTTGACCACTAGATGGCATCAGTGTATGTGCAACGTTTTAGACTGATCCAATGAACCATTATATTTCTGTTCAAAATGATGTAGCAAGACTGCCCAAATGTGCCTAATTTGCTTTTTAATAACTTTTCATGTTCAAAATTGTGCACTCTCCTTAAACAATAGCATGGTATTCTTTCACAGTAATAGCTACTGTGAATTGGACAGTACAGTCAGATTAACAACCATTTTAAGCTTTCTGCCAATATCAGATATGTCTATGTCCTGGGAAATGTTCTTGTTACTTGCAACCTCACGCTAATCACATTAGCCTACGTTAGCTCAACCGTTCCGTGGAAGGGACACCGATCCCAAAGACGTTTTAACTTTAAAAAGGGTTGTAACCAAAGGTCAGGAGGTTCGCTGATACAATATCCTGAAGACTACTCTGACTACGATGGCTTTGGAGTGGTCAGGATGTGTGTCAAAACGCCAAGGGGAGATAGAATGTTGATTTTCTAGGAGATTTTTAGAAGCCTGTTAGATTCACTCCAACAGGTGGAACGCAGTGCAGTGACCATCACATATAAAATACCACAGAGATAAAAGAACACAGCATTGTCTTTTCCTGCTTCCCTCTTTCTTTATCAGATACACGTACGATCCGTTTAGTTAAACTTCAAATGTACAGACTATTTCCTCCACACGAACAGCTTGAAAAACACACGTCGTTATGTGACTTCATCCTCTGTGAGGACCTATACTTTAGGTGCTATCAGGCTGGTCTGCATTACAAGTGTGGGTGTTGCTATTTCAGACATCTAAGGAGTGATGTCATCAAAGGACAGCTGTACGCTGCACTCCAGACTACAGTATCACCTGCCAAAGCTGTAATCATATATATATATACACACAGTTATCAGATCTGTAGCCATTAAACAGCTGTTCTATAAAACATAAAACACCGTATCTAGGAATTCACCATTGTGAGTTCTAAGAATTCACCATATATAAGAATTCACCATATCTAAGAATTCCTCATATCTAAGAATTCACCATATCTAAGAATTCTCCATATCTAAGAATTCTCCATATCTAAGAATTCACCATTGTGAGTTCTAAGAATTCTCCATATCAATGAATTCACCATTGTGAGTTCTAAGAATTCTCCATATCTAAGAATTCACCATTGTGAGTTCTAAGAATTCTCCATATCTAAGAATTCACCATTGTGAGTTCTAAGAATTCTCCATATCTAAGAATTCACCATTGTGAGTTCTAAGAATTCCCCATATCTAAGAATTCACCATTGTGAGTTCTAAGAATTCCCCATATCTAAGAATTCACCATTGTGAGTTCTAAGAATTCCCCATATTTAAGAATTCACCATTGTGAGTTCTAAGAATTCTCCATATCTAAGAATTCACCATTGTGAGTTCTAAGAATTCCCCATATCTAAGAATTCACCATTGTGAGTTCTAAGAATTCACCATATCTAAGAATTCACCATTGTGAGTTCTAAGAATTCCCCATATCTAAGAATTCACCATTGTGAGTTCTAAGAATTCCCCATATCTAAGAATTCACCATTGTGAGTTCTAAGAATTCTCCATATCTAAGAATTCACCATTGTGAGTTCTAAGAATTCTCCATATCTAAGAATTCACCATTGTGAGTTCTAAGAATTCTCCATATCTAAGAATTCACCATTGTGAGTTTTTATACAGTAGGCCTACAGTAAGAAAGCTCTGACTCCAGAAATAGCGTGATTTAACGAGGTGACACTAGTCTTGAAAGACTAACCAAAGGGCAAAGCCTGGCTAGTCATTCTAGATCTATGCTTTGCTTTATCCCTTTGTGAAGCTGTAGCCCCTGAGAGCTCAGTGTGTGTGTGTGTGTGTGTGTGTGTGTGTGTGTGTGTGTGTGTGTGTGTGTGTGTGTGTGTGTGTGTGTGTGTGTGTGTGTGTGTGTGTGTGTGTGTAGGCTTGTTTGTCTCAGAAAAAAATGAAGCAAGCCCATTGTACAGATCCATAGTTACACCAAAGGGCTTTAAAATAACTGGTTAAAATAAGGACGTGTGTTTAAACTATATGTCAGATTTCTCATTTCAACAGAGACAAATTTTTTCCATTAAGATAATGACTTTCTAGTGAGTCACAAATGAAATGTTTCTTTCTTCTAAAGAGAAGCAAAGCCTAATGCAATCTCGTCCCTGGCAAACCCCCACTAACAGAAATATGTGTGGACTCTGGCTGACAGTAGAAGTGATTCTCTAGAGGGTGGACTCTGGCTGACAGCAGAAGTGGTTCTCTAGAGGGTGGACTCTGGCTGACAGCAGAAGTGGTTCTCTAGAGGGTGGACTCTGGCTGACAGTAGAAGTGGTTCTCTAGAGGGTGGACTCTGGCTGACAGCAGAAGTGGTTCTCTAGAGGGTGGACTCTGGCTGACAGCAGAAGTGGTTCTCTAGAGGGTTGGCTCTGGCTGACAGTAGAAGTGGTTCTCTAGAGGGTGGACTCTAGCTGACAGCAGAAGTGGTTCTCTAGAGGGTGGACTCTGGCTAACAGCAGAAGTGGTTCTCTAGAGGGTGGACTCTGGCTAACAGCAGAAGTGGTTCTCTAGAGGGTGGACTCTGGCTGATAGCAGGAGTGGTTCTCTAGAGGGTGGACTGTGGCTGACAGCAGGAGTGGTTCTCTAGAGGGTGGACTCTGGCTGACAGCAGAAGTGGTTCTCTAGAGGGTGGACTCTGGCTGATAGCAGGAGTGGTTCTCTAGAGGTTGGACTCTGGCTGACAG
>NC_088415.1:5405385-5482885 GCF_034236695.1 Oncorhynchus nerka | reverse complement strand
ATTGAGGTGTAGTAATCTCTACAGAATATATTGAGGTGTAGTAATCTCTACATAATCTATTGAGGTGTAGTAATCTCTACAGAATCTATAATCTATTGAGGTGTAGTAATCTCTACATAATCTATAATCTATTGAGGTGTAGTAATCTCTACATAATCTATAATCTATTGAGGTGTAGTAATCTCTACAGAATCTATTGAGGTGTAGTAATCTCTACAGAATATATTGAGGTGTAGTAATCTCTACATAATCTATTGAGGTGTAGTAATCTCTACATAATCTATTGAGGTGTAGTAATCTCTACAGAATATATTGAGGTGTAGTAATCTCTACATAATCTATAATCTATTGAGGTGTAGTAATCTCTACATAATCTATTGAGGTGTAGTAATCTCTACATAATCTATTGAAGTGTAGTAATCTCTACAGAATCTATTGAGGTGTAGTAATCTCTACAGAATATATTGAGGTGTAGTAATCTCTACAGAATATATTGAGGTGTAGTAATCTACATAATCTATTGAAGTGTAGTAATCTCATAATCTATTGAGGTGTAGTAATCTCTACAGAATATATTGAGGTGTAGTAATCTCAGAATACATAATCTATAATCTATTGAGGTGTAGTAATCTCTACAGTAAGTAATCTACAGAATATATTGAAGTGTAGTAATCTCTACATAATCTATTGAGGTGTAGTAATCTCTACATAACTATTAATCTATTGAGGTGTAGTAATCTCTACAGAATCTATTGAGGTGTAGTAATCTCTACATAATCTATTGAGGTGTAGTAATCTCTACAGAATATATTGAGGTGTAGTAATCTCTACAGAATATATTACAGTAATACATAATCTATAATCTATTGAGGTGTAGTAATCTCTACATAATATATTGAGGTGTAGTAATCTCTACATAATCTATTGAGGTGTAGTAATCTCTACATAATCATAATATATTGAGGTGTAGTCATTTCTATTCTATAATCTATTGAGGTGTAGTAATCTCTACATAATCTATTGAATATATTCTATTGAGGTGTAGTAATCTCTACAGAATATATTGAGGTGTAGTAATCTCTACATAATCTATTGAGGTGTAGTAATCTCTACAGAATATATTGATAATCAGAATATATTGAGGTGTAGTAATCTCTACAGAATATATTGAGGTGTAGTAATCTCTACAGATCTATATAGTAATCTCTACAGAATTGAGGTGTAGTAATCTCTACAGAATATATTGAGGTGTAGTAATCTACAGAATATATTGAGGTGTATAATCTACATAATCTATAATCTATTGAGGTGTAGTAATCTCTACATAATCTATTGAGGTGTAGTAATCTCTACAGAATATATTGTGTAGTAATCTCTACATAATCTATAATCTATTGAGGTGTAGTAATCTCTACAGAATATATTGAGGTGTAGTAATCTCTACATAATCTTCTTGAGGTGTAGTAATCTCTACATAATCTATTGAGGTGTAGTAATCTCTACAGAATCTATTGAGGTGTAGTAATCTCTACATAATCTATTGAGGTGTAGTAATCTCTACAGAATATATTGAGGTGTAGTAATCTCTACATAATCTATTGAGGTGTAGTAATCTCTACAGAATCTATTGAGGTGTAGTAATCTCTACAGAATCTATTGAGGTGTAGTAATCTCTACATAATCTATTGAAGTGTAGTAATCTCTACAGAATCTATTGAGGTGTAGTAATCTCTACAGAATCTATTGAGGTGTAGTAATCTCTACATAATCTATTGAAGTGTAGTAATCTCTACAGAATATATTGAGGTGTAGTAATCTCTACATAATCTATTGAGGTGTAGTAATCTCTACATAATCTATTGAGGTGTAGTAATCTCTACATAATCTATTGAGGTGTAGTAATCTCTACATAATCTATTGAGGTGTAGTAATCTCTACAGAATATATTGAGGTGTAGTAATCTCTACATAATCTATTGAAGTGTAGTAATCTCTACATAATCTATTGAGGTGTAGTAATCTCTACATAATCTATTGAGGTGTAGTAATCTCTACATAATATATTGAGGTGTAGTAATCTCTACATAATCTATTGAGGTGTAGTAATCTCTACAGAATCTAATGAGGTGTAGTAATCTCTACATAATCTATTGAGGTGTAGTAATCTCTACATAATCTATTGAAGTGTAGTCATTTCTATTCTATAAACTATTGAAGTGTAGTAATCTCTACAGAATATATTGAAGTGTAGTAATCTCTACATAATCTATAATCTATTGAGGTGTAGTAATCTCTACATAATCTATTGAGGTGTAGTAATCTCTACATAATCTATTGAGGTGTAGTAATCTCTACAGAATATATTGAAGTGTAGTAATCTCTACATAATCTATAATCTATTGAGGTGTAGTAATCTCTACAGAATCTAATGAGGTGTAGTAATCTCTACATAATCTATTGAGGTGTAGTAATCTCTACATAATCTATTGAAGTGTAGTCATTTCTATTCTATAAACTATTGAAGTGTAGTAATCTCTACAGAATATATTGAAGTGTAGTAATCTCTACATAATCTATAATCTATTGAGGTGTAGTAATCTCTACATAATCTATTGAGGTGTAGTAATCTCTACATAATCTATTGAGGTGTAGTAATCTCTACAGAATATATTGAGGTGTAGTAATCTCTACAGAATATATTGAGGTGTAGTAATCTCTACAGAATATATTGAGGTGTAGTAATCTCTACATAATCTATAATCTATTGAGGTGTAGTAATCTCTACATAATCTATTGAGGTGTAGTAATCTCTACAGAATATATTGAAGTGTAGTAATCTCTACATAATCTATAATCTATTGAGGTGTAGTAATCTCTACAGAATATATTGAGGTGTAGTAATCTCTACATAATCTATTGAGGTGTAGTAATCTCTACATAATCTATTGAGGTGTAGTAATCTCTACAGAATCTATTGAGGTGTAGTAATCTCTACATAATCTATTGAGGTGTAGTAATCTCTACAGAATATATTGAGGTGTAGTAATCTCTACATAATCTATTGAGGTGTAGTAATCTCTACAGAATCTATTGAGGTGTAGTAATCTCTACAGAATCTATTGAGGTGTAGTAATCTCTACATAATCTATTGAAGTGTAGTAATCTCTACAGAATCTATTGAGGTGTAGTAATCTCTACAGAATCTATTGAGGTGTAGTAATCTCTACATAATCTATTGAAGTGTAGTAATCTCTACAGAATATATTGAGGTGTAGTAATCTCTACATAATCTATTGAGGTGTAGTAATCTCTGACATAATCTATTGAGGTGTAGTAATCTCTACATAATCTATTGAGGTGTAGTAATCTCTACATAATCTATTGAGGTGTAGTAATCTCTACAGAATATATTGAGGTGTAGTAATCTCTACATAATCTATTGAAGTGTAGTAATCTCTACCATAATCTATTGAGGTGTAGTAATCTCTACATAATCTATTGAGGTGTAGTAATCTCTACATAATATATTGAGGTGTAGTTCTCTACATAATCTATTGAGGTGTAGTAATCTCTACAGAATCTAATGAGGTGTAGTAATCTCTACATAATCTATTGAGGTGTAGTAATCTCTACATAATCTATTGAAGTGTAGTCATTTCTATTCTATAAACTATTGAAGTGTAGTAATCTCTACAGAATATATTGAAGTGTAGTAATCTCTACATAATCTATAATCTATTGAGGTGTAGTAATCTCTACATAATCTATTGAGGTGTAGTAATCTCTACATAATCTATTGAGGTGTAGTAATCTCTACAGAATATATTGAAGTGTAGTAATCTCTACATAATCTATAATCTATTGAGGTGTAGTAATCTCTACAGAATATATTGAGGTGTAGTAATCTCTACATAATCTATTGAGGTGTAGTAATCTCTACATAATCTATTGAGGTGTAGTAATCTCTACAGAATCTATTGAGGTGTAGTAATCTCTACATAATCTATTGAGGTGTAGTAATCTCTACAGAATATATTGAGGTGTAGTAATCTCTACATAATCTATTGAGGTGTAGTAATCCTACAGAATCTATTGAGGTGTAGTAATCTCTACAGAATCTATTGAGGTAGTAATCTCTACATAATCTATTGAAGTGTAGTAATCTCTACAGAATCTATTGAGGTGTAGTAATCTCTACAGAATCTATTGAGGTGTAGTAATCTCTACATAATCTATTGAAGTGTAGTAATCTCTACAGAATATATTGAGGTGTAGTAATCTCTACATAATCTATTGAAGTGTAGTAATCTCTACATAATATATTGAGGTGTAGTAATCTCTACATAATCTATTGAGGTGTAGTAATCTCTACATAATCTATTGAGGTGTAGTAATCTCTACATAATCTATTGAGGTGTAGTAATCTCTACAGAATATATTGAGGTGTAGTAATCTCTACATAATCTATTGAAGTGTAGTAATCTCTACATAATCTATTGAGGTGTAGTAATCTCTCTTACATAATCTATTGAGGTGTAGTAATCTCCATAATATATTGAGGTGTAGTAATCTCTACATAATCTATTGAGGTGTAGTAACCTCTTCTCGAACGAGGTGTAGTAACTCTACATAATCTATTGAGGTGTAGTCCTCTACATAATCTATTGAAGTGTAGTCATTTCTATTCTATAAACTATTGAAGTGTAGTAATCTCTACAGAATATATTGAAGTGTAGTAATCTCTACATAATCTATTGAGGTGTAGTAATCTCTACAGAATCTATTGAGGTGTAGTAATCTCTACAGAATATATTGAGGTGTAGTCATTTCTATTCTATAAACTATTGAAGTGTAATCATTTATATTCTATAATCTATTGAGGTGTAGTCATTTATATTCTAGAAGCTATCATCTATTAGTGTATAGTCAGACTGTCCCTCTTACTTGTAGGGGTCGTTGGGGTCGTGTGGATCGCAGGCTTCGGCGTGGCCGTTACACACACAGCGTCCTCCGATACTGATGTCCTTGATACTGTAGTAATACTGCAGAGAAACAGGCACAGCACGAAGACATTAAATCATTGTAACTGACTATTGTAGCTTCATTCAGACTAGTCAGCTTGTCACACAGTTTGACAGGCTGTAGTACGGGACAGTTTCAAGTTAAAGGCCCTTTGAATATGACCCCTTCTCTACCTCCTGACCTCCTTACCATCTGACCCCTTCTCTACCTCCTGTCCTCCTTACCCTCTGACCCCTTCTCTACCTCCTGTCCTCCTTACCCTCTGACCCCTTCTCTACCTCCTGTCCTCCTTACCATCTGACCCCTTCTCTACCTCCTGTCCTCCTTACCCTCTGACCCCTTCTCTACCTCCTGTCCTCCTTACCCTCTGACCCCTTCTCTACCTCCTGTCCTCCTTACCATCTGACCCCTTCTCTACCTCCTGACCTCCTTACCCTCTGACCCCTTCTCTACCTCCTGTCCTCCTTACCCTCTGACCCCTTCTCTACCTCCTGTCCTCCTTACCCTCTGACCCCTTCTCTACCTCCTGACCTCCTCCTTACCCTTCTCTACCTCTGACCCCTTCTCTACCTCCTGTCCTCCTTACCCTCTGACCCCTTCTCTACCACCTGTCCTCCTTACCACCCTCTGACCCCTTCTCTACCTCCTGTCCTCCTTACCCTCTGACCCCTTCTCTACCACCTGACCCTTCTCTACCTCATGTCCTCCTTACTCTCTGACCCCTTCTCTACCTCCTGTCCTCCTTACCCTCTGACCCCTTCTCTACCTCCTGTCCTCCTTACCCTCTGACCCCTTCTCTACCTCCTGTCCTCCTTACCCTCTGACCCCTTCTCTACCTCCTGTCCTCCTTACCCTCTGACCCCTTCTCTACCACCTGTCCTCCTTACCCTCTGACCCCTTCTCTACCTCCTGTCCTCCTTACCCTCTGACCCCTTCTCTACCTCTGACCCCCTGTCCTCCTTACCCTCTGACCCCTTCTCTACCTCCTGTCCTCCTTACCCTCTGACCCCTTCTCTACCACCTGTCCTCCTTACCCTCTGACCCATTCTCTACCTCCTGTCCTCCTTACCCTCTGACCCCTTCTCTACCTCCTGACCTCCTTACCCTCTGACCCCTTCTCTACCTCCTGTCCTCCTTACCCTCTGACCCCTTCTCTACCACCTGTCCTCCTTACCCTCTGACCCCTTCTCTACCTCCTGTCCTCCTTACCCTCTGACCCCTTCTCTACCACCTGTCCTCCTTACCCTCTGACCCCTTCTCTACCTCATGTCCTCCTTACCCTCTGACCCCTTCTCTACCTCCTGTCCTCCTTACCCTCTGACCCCTTCTCTACCTCCTGTCCTCCTTACCCTCTGACCCCTTCTCTACCTCCTGTCCTCCTTACCCTCTGACCCCTTCTCTACCTCCTGTCCTCCTTACCCTCTGACCCCTTCTCTACCTCCTGTCCTCCTTACCCTCTGACCCCTTCTCTACCTCCTGTCCTCCTTACCTCTCTGACCCCTTCTCTACCTCCTGTCCTCCTTACCCTCTGACCCCTTCTCTACCTCCTGTCCTCCTTACTCCTCTGACCCCTTCTCTACCTCCTGTCCTCCTTACCCTCTGACCCCTTCTCTACCTCCTGTCCTCCTTACCCTCTGACCCCTTCTCTACCTACCCTGTCCTCCTTACCCTCTGACCCCTTCTCTACCTCCTGTCCTCCTTACCCTCTGACCCCTTCTCTACCTCCTGTCCTCCTTACCCTCTGACCCCTTCTCTACCTCCTGTCCTCCTTACCCTCTGACCCCTTCTCTACCTCCTGTCCTCCTTACCCTCTGACCCCTTCTCTACCTCCTGTCCTCCTTACCCTCTGACCCCTTCTCTACCTCCTGTCCTCCTTACCCTCTGACCCCTTCTCTACCTCCTGTCCTCCTTACCCTCTGACCCCTTCTCTACCTCCTGTCCTCCTTACCCTCTGACCCCTTCTCTACCTCCTGTCCTCCTTACCCTCTGACCCCTTCTCTACCTCCTGTCCTCCTTACCCTCTGACCCCTTCTCTACCTCCTGTCCTCCTTACCCTCTGACCCCTTCTCTACCTCCTGTCCTCCTTACCCTCTGACCCCTTCTCTACCTCCTGTCCTCCTTACCCTCTGACCCCTTCTCTACCTCCTGTCCTCCTTACCCTCTGACCCCTTCTCTACCTCCTGTCCTCCTCTGACCCTACCTGTCCTCCTTACCCTTCTCTACCTCCTGTCCTCCTTACCCTCTGACCCCTTCTCTACCTCCTGTCCTCCTTACCCTCTGACCCCTTCTCTACCTCCTGTCCTCCTTACCCTCTGACTCCTGTCCCTTCTCTGACCCCTTCTCCTGTCCTCCTTACCCTCTGACCCCTTCTCTACCTCCTGTCCTCCTTACCCTCTGACCCCTTCTCTACCTCCTGTCCTCCTTACCCTCTGACCCCTTCTCTACCTTCTGTCCTCCTTACCCTCTGACCCCTTCTCTACCAACTGCCCCCCCCACCCTCTGACCCCTTCTCTACCTCCTGTCCTCCTTACCCTCTGACCCGTTCTCTACCCCCTGTTCTCCCCCACCCTCTGACCCCTTCTCTACCTCCTGTCCTCCTTACCCTCTGACCCCTTCTCTACCTGCTGTCCTCCTTACCCTCTGACCCCTTCTCTACCTCCTGTCGTCCTTACCCTCTGACCCCTTCTCTACCTCCTGTCCTCCTTAACCCTCTGACCCCTTCTCTACCTCCTGCCCCCTACTCTCTGACCCCTTCTCTACCTCATGGCCCCCACCATCTGACCCCTTCTCTACCTCCTGTCCTCCTTACCCTCTGACCCCTTCTCTACCTCTTGCCCCCTACTCTCTGACCCCTTCTCTACCTCCTGTCCTCCTTACCCTCTGACCCCTTCTCTACCACCTGTTCTCCCCCACCCTCTGACCCCTTCTCTACCTCATGTCCTCCTTACATTCTGACCCCTTCTCTACCTCATGTCCTCCTTACCCTCTGACCCCTTCTCTACCACCTGTTCTCCTTACATTCTGACCCCTTCTCTACCTCCTGTCCTCCTTACCCTCTGACCCCTTCTCTACCACCTGTTCTCCCCCACCCTCTGACCCCTTCTCTACCTCATGTCCTCCTTACATTCTGACCCCTTCTCTACCTCATGTCCTCCTTACCCTCTGACCCCTTCTCTACCACCTGTTCTCCCCCACCCTCTGACCCCTTCTCTACCTCATGTCCTCCTTACATTCTGACCCCTTCTCTACCTCCTGCCCTCCTTACCCTCTGACCCCTTCTCTACCACCTGTTCTCCCCCACCCTCTGACCCCTTCTCTACCTCATGTCCTCCTTACATTCTGACCCCTTCTCTACCTCATGTCCTCCTTACCCTCTGACCCCTTCTCTACCACCTGTTCTCCCCACCCTCTGACCCCTTCTCTACCTCATGTCCTCCTTACATTCTGACCCCTTCTCTACCTCCTGCCCTCCTTACCCTCTGACCCCTTCTCTACCACCTGTTCTCCCCCACCCTCTGACCCCTTCTCTACCTCCTGTCCTCCTTACCCTCTGACCCCTTCTCTACCTAACCCTAACCCAGTACCCATCAGTACCCATCAGTACCCTAACCCAGTACCCATCAGTACCCTAACCCAGTACCCATCAGTACCCTAACCCAGTACCCATCAGTACCCTAACCCAGTACCCATCAGTACCCTAACCCAGTACCCTAACCCAGTACCCACCCTGCGTGTGACGGTGGGGTCGCGGAGGGCCTTCTATCCTAACCCAGTACCCTAACCCACTACCATGTGTCCTAACCCAGTACCCATAAGTACCCACCCTGCGTGTGACGGTGGGGTCGCGGAGGGCCTTGCCCATCAGGTGTCCCAGGAGGGTGTTGGTTCTGAGGAAACGGAGACGGATGTTGGTGGCCTTGGTGAAATCCCTCAGGACTGGAGAGTAGGAGAAGTTCATAGCCCCGGGACGCCCGTTCACTAGAGACACCACCACCTGGGAGAGAGGGACGATGTCACACACACACACACACACACTCAGTAGGTATGCACACACACACACACACGCTGTAACACTCACATACACAAACAGACGTGTGGCACTCATTTACACACATTCAGTATGTGTACGTATTCACACACACACACACACACACACACACACACACACACACACACACACACACACACACACACACACACACACACACACACACACACACACACACACAACTGCACCTCTCCATTCTCCAGGGGTACGATGCGGGAGTATTCAGTGGTACAGATGACGTCGTTGTCGGAGTTGATCCGTTCGATGGTTTGCTGTCCGAAGCGCTCAATGCAGTCTCTCTTAGAAGCTGTTAAAACACACATACACATATAATCACATATTAACACATATTAACATATATAAACACATATTAACACATATAAACACATATTAACACATATTAACACATATTAACACATATAATCACATATTAACACATATTAACACATATTAACACATATTAACACATATAAACACACATTAACACATATTAACACATATTAACACATATTAACACACATTAACACATATTAACACATATAAACACATTAACACATATTAACACACATTAACACATATTAACACATATTAACACATATTAACACATATAAACACACATTAACACATATTAACACATATTAACACATATTAACATATTAACACATATTAACACATATTAACACATATTAACACATATTAAACATATTAACACATTAACACATATTAACACATATTAACACATATTAACACATATTAACACATATAAACACATATAAACACATATAAACACACATATTAACACATATTAACACATATTAACACATATAAACACATATTAACATATATAAACACACATTAACACATATTAACACATATTAACACATATTAACACATATTAACACATATAAACACATATAAACACATATTAACATATATAAACACACATTAACACATATTAACACATATTAACACATATTAACATATTAACACATATTAACACACATTAACACACATTAACACATATTAACACATATTAACACATATAAACACATATAAACACATATTAACACATATTAACACATATTAACATATATAAACACATATTAACACATATTAACACATATTAACACATATTAACACATATTAACATATATAAACACATATTAACACATATTAACACATATTAACACATTAACACATATTAACACATATTAACATATATAAACATATATAAACATATATAAACACATATTAACACATATAAACACATTAACATATATAAACACACATTAACACATATTAACACATATTAACACATATTAACACACATTAACACACATTAACACATATTAACACATATTAACACATATTAACACATATTAACACACATTAACACACATTAACACATATTAACACACATTAACACATATTAACACATTAAACATATATAAACACACATTAACACATATTAACACACATTAACATATATAAACACACATTAACACATATTAACACACATTAACACACATTAACACATATTAACACACATTAACACACATTAACACATATTAACACACATTAACATATATAAACACACATTAACACATATTAACACACATTAACATATATAAACACATATTAACATATATAAACACATATTAACACATATTAACACACATTAACACATATTAACACACATTAACACACATTAACATATATAAACACATATTAACACATATTAACACACATTAACACATATTAACACACATTAACACACATTAACATATATAAACACATATTAACACATATTAACACATATTAACACATATTTTATTTCACCTTTATTTAACCAGGTAGGCAAGTTGAGAACAAGTTCTCATTTACAATTGCGACCTGGCCAAGATAAAGCAAACACATATTCATATAAACACATACAACATTAACACAGATATACACATTGGAATAAAACAAACATACATTCAATAATTACACATATAAACAAGTAACTATATACAATATGAGCAAATGAGGTGAGAAGGGAGGTATTAACACATATAAAAAATTAACCATGGTGGCAAAGTAAATACAATATAACACAAGTAAAACACTGGAATATTAGATTTGCAATGGAAGAATGTGCAAATTAGAAATAAAAAAATAACACATATAAACAAATAAAGCAAAATAAATAAATAAATTGAATACATATTGGGAAACACATAGTTGTTTGGGCATTAACATATATAAACACATATTAACACATATTAACATAGGTGCAGTATATCTATTAACACATGCTCATATTAACACATATTAACACATTGCATATTAACACTAGTAACACATATAAGTGTTTCCATTAAACACATATTTTTAACACATTCATATTAAACACAGTCATATTAACACAGAGAACTGGAACACATATTAACACATTAACAATATTAAACATATTAACACATTTTGGGGTGATATAAACACATATAAACACATATTAACACATATAAACACATATTAACACATATAAACACATAAACACATATAAATTGCATTTGATGCATTCATAAACACATATAAACACAGTACATTATACTGATATGAGCATGTGTGTTAACACATATAACACTGTATGTTAGATATAAAGCTTAACACATGTTGGATATTAAGCATATTAACACATATTTACATATGAGCTATAAACACATTAACACACATTGGATATTAACACATATTGTTAACATATATAAACACTGTAACACATGTTGGATATAAGCTGTGTATTACATATAAACAAGCTGTAACACATATTAACATATATGACACTAACACATATTAACACATATATAAACTATATGTTACATATTAACACTATTATTGGATATAAAGCTGTTACACACATTACATATTAACACATATTAACACACATTAACACATGTTAGATATAAGCATATAAACACATATTAACACATATTAACACTATTAACACATATTAACAGATATGAGCTGTGTGTTGGATATTAAGCTGTGTATTAGATATAAGCTGTGTATTAACACATATAAAGCATATTAACACATGTTAACACATATTAACAGCTGTAACACATATTGGATATGAGCTATTGTGTTAGATATTAACACATTAACATATTGGATATTAGCTATATTGTTGGATATGAGCTGTGTGTTGGATATGAGCTGTGTAACACATTGGATATAAGCATATAAACACATGTTAGATATGAGCTATATATGTTGGATATGAGCATGTTAGATATGAGCTGTGTGTTGGATATGAGCTGTGTGTTAACACATATTAACACTATGTGTTAGATATGAGATATTAACACATATTAACACATGTTGGATATAAACACATATTAACACATGTTGGATATGAGCTATAAACATGTTACATATTGACATATAAGCTATGTATTGGATATTAGCAGTGTAAACACATTAGATATGAGATATGACACATATGTATTAACACATATAACACTGTGTGTTGGATATTAAGCTAAACACATGTTAGATATAACACATTAACATATTGGATATGAGCATTGTGTTAACACATATAAAGCTGTGTAACACACATTAGATATGAGCTGTGTGTTGGATATGAGATATTAACACTATAAACACATATTAGATATGAGCTGTATTAACACACATTAGATATGAGATATAACACTATTAACACATTACATATGAGCTGTGTGTTAGATATGACACATGTGTGTTAACATATATGATATATAAACACTGTAACACATGTTAGATATTAAGCTGTGTGTTAGATATGAGATATAAGCATATGAGCTGTGTGTTAGATATGAGCTATTAACACATTAACACATATTAAGCTGTGTGTTACATATAACACTATTGTATTAACACATATGAGCATATAAACACATGTTAACACATTAAGCTATTGTTGGATTAACACATATTGTTGGATATGAGCTGTAACACATGTTACATATGAGATATAAAGCATGTGTATTGGATATAAATACATGAATTGTGTTGGATATGAGCTGTGTGTTAGATATGAGATATGAGCTGTGTGTTGGATATGAGCAGTGTGTTAGATATGAGATATGAGCTGTGTGTTGGATATGAGCTGTGTGTTGGATATGAGCTGTGTGTTAGATATGAGCTGTGTGTTGGATATGAGCTGTGTGTTGGATAGGAGCTGTGTGTTAGATATGAGCTGTGTGTTAGATATGAGCTGTGTATTGGATATGAGCTGTGTGTTAGATATGAGCTGTGTGTTAGATATGAGCTGTGTGTTGGATATGAGCTGTGTGTTAGATATGAGCTGTGTGTTGGATATGAGCTGTGTGTTAGATATGAGCTGTGTGTTGGATATGAGCTGTGTGTTAGATATGAGCTGTGTGTTGGATATGAGCTGTGTGTTAGATATGAGCTGTGTGTTGGATATGAGCTGTGTGTTGGATATGAGCTGTGTGTTGGATATGAGCTGTGTGTTGGATATGAGCTGTGTGTTAGATATGAGCTGTGTGTTGGATATGAGCTGTGTGTTAGATATGAGCTGTGTGTTGGATATGAGCTGTGTGTTGGATATGAGCTGTGTGTTAGATATGAGATATGAGCTGTGTGTTGGATATGAGCTGTGTGTTGGATATGAGCTGTGTGTTAGATATGAGATATGAGCTGTGTGTTGGATATGAGCAGTGTGTTAGATATGAGATATGAGCTGTGTGTTGGATATGAGCTGTGTGTTGGATATGAGCTGTGTGTTAGATATGAGCTGTGTGTTGGATATGAGCTGTGTGTTGGATAGGAGCTGTGTGTTAGATATGAGCTGTGTGTTGGATATGAGATATGAGCTGTGTGTTAGATATGAGCTGTGTGTTAGATATGAGATATGAGCTGTGTGTTAGATATGAGCTGTGTGTTAGATATGAGCTGTGTGTTGGATATGAGATATGAGCTGTGTGTTAGATATGAGCTGTGTGTTAGATATGAGATATGAGCTATGAGCTGTGTGTTAGATATGAGCTGTGTGTTGGATATGAGCTGTGTGTTAGATATGAGCTGTGTGTTGGATATGAGCTGTGTGTTAGATATGAGCTGTGTGTTGGATATGAGCTGTGTGTTGGATATGAGCTGTGTGTTAGATATGAGATATGAGCTGTGTGTTGGATATGAGCTGTGTGTTGGATATGAGCTGTGTGTTAGATATGAGATATGAGCTGTGTGTTGGATATGAGCAGTGTGTTAGATATGAGATATGAGCTGTGTGTTGGATATGAGCTGTGTGTTGGATATGAGCTGTGTGTTAGATATGAGCTGTGTGTTGGATATGAGCTGTGTGTTGGATAGGAGCTGTGTGTTAGATATGAGCTGTGTGTTGGATATGAGATATGAGCTGTGTGTTAGATATGAGCTGTGTGTTGGATATGAGATATGAGCTGTGTGTTAGATATGAGCTGTGTGTTAGATATGAGCTGTGTGTTGGATATGAGATATGAGCTGTGTGTTAGATATGTAGATATGAGCTGTGTGTTGGATATGAGCTATGAGCTGATGTGTTAGATATGAGTTGTGTGTTGGATATGAGATATGAGCTGTGTTGGATTAGATATGAGCTGTGTGTTAGATATGAGCTAAGAGCTGTGTGTTGGATATGAGCTATGAGCTTGTGATAGATATGGGCTGTGTGTTGGATATGAGCTGTGTGTTGGATATGAGCTGTGTGTTGGATATGAGCTGTGTGTTGGATATGAGCTGTGTGTTGGATATGAGCTGTGTGTTAGATATGAGCTATGGGCTGTGTGTTGGATATGAGCTAGCTGTGTGTTAGATATGAGCTATGGGCTGTGTGTTGGGATATGAGCTGTGTGTTAGATGTTGAGCTATGGGCTGTGTGTTGGATATGAGCTATGAGCTGAGTGTTGGATATGAGCTGTGTGTTAGATATGAGCTATGAGCTGTGTGTTAGATATGAGCTGTGTGTTAGATATGAGCTGTGTGTTAGATATGAGCTGTGTGTTGGATATGAGCTGTGTGTTGGATATGAGCTATGAACTAGATATGAGCTATGGGCTATGTGTTGGATATGAGCTATGAGCTGAGTGTTGGATATGAGCAATGAGCTATGTGTTAGATATGAGCTAAGAGCTGTGTGTTGGATATGAGCTGTGTGTTGGATATGAGCTATGGGCTGTGTGTTGGATATGAGCTATGGGCTGAGTGTTGGATATGAGCTGTGTGTTAGATATGAGCTATGACCTGTGTGTTAGATATGAGCTGTGTGTTGGATATGAGCTGTGTGTTAGATATGAGCTGTGTGTTGGATATGAGCTGTGTGTTGGATATGAGCTGTGTGTTAGATATGAGATATGAGCTGTGTGTTGGATATGAGCTGTGTGTTGGATATGAGCTGTGTGTTAGATATGAGCTGTGTGTTGGATATGAGCTGTGTGTTGGATAGGAGCTGTGTGTTAGATATGAGCTGTGTGTTGGATATGAGATATGAGCTGTGTGTTAGATATGAGCTGTGTGTTAGATATGAGATATGAGCTGTGTGTTAGATATGAGCTGTGTGTTAGATATGAGCTGTGTGTTGGATATGAGATATGAGCTGTGTGTTAGATATGAGATATGAGCTGTGTGTTGGATATGAGCTATGAGCTGTGTGTTAGATATGAGCTGTGTGTTGGATATGAGATATGAGCTGTGTGTTAGATATGAGCTGTGTGTTAGATATGAGATATGAGCTGTGTGTTGGATATGAGCTATGAGCTGTGTGTTAGATATGAGCTGTGTGTTGGATATGAGCTGTGTGTTGGATATGAGCTGTGTGTTGGATATGAGCTGTGTGTTGGATATGAGCTGTGTGTTAGATATGAGCTATGGGCTGAGTGTTGGATATGAGCTGTGTGTTAGATATGAGCTATGGGCTATGTGTTGGATATGAGCTATGAGCTGAGTGTTGGATATGAGCTGTGTGTTAGATATGAGCTATGAGCTGTGTGTTAGATATGAGCTGTGTGTTAGATATGAGCTGTGTGTTAGATATGAGCTGTGTGTTGGATATGAGCTGTGTGTTGGATATGAGCTATGAACTAGATATGAGCTATGGGCTATGTGTTGGATATGAGCTATGAGCTGAGTGTTGGATATGAGCAATGAGCTATGTGTTAGATATGAGCTAAGAGCTGTGTGTTGGATATGAGCTGTGTGTTGGATATGAGCTATGGGCTGTGTGTTGGATATGAGCTATGGGCTGAGTGTTGGATATGAGCTGTGTGTTAGATATGAGCTATGAGCTGTGTGTTGGATATGAGCTATGAGCTGAGTGTTGGATATGAGCTGTGTGTTGGATATGAGCTATGGGCTGTGTGTTGGATATGAGCTATGGGCTGTGTGTTGGATATGAGCTATGGGCTGTGTGTTGGATATGAGCTATGAGCTGTGTGTTGGATATGAGCTGTGTGTTGGATATGAGCTATGGGCTGTGTGTTGGATATGAGCTATGGGCTGAGTGTTGGATATGAGCTGTGTGTTAGATATGAGCTATGAGCTGTGTGTTGGATATGAGCTATGAGCTGTGTGTTGGATATGAGCAATGAGCTGTTTGTTGGATATGAGCTATGAGCTGTGTGTTGGATATGAGCTATGAGCTGAGTGTTGGATATGAGCTATGAGCTGTATGTTGGATATGAGAAATGAGCTATGTGTTAGATATGAGCTAAGAGCTGTGTATTGGATATGAGCTGTGTGTTGGATATGAGCTAAATAAATAAATAAATATTTGAGCTATGGGCTATGTGTTGGATATGAGCTATGAGCTGAGTGTTGGATAGCTGATGTTTGAAGTTGGTGAGCAATGAGCTATGTGTTAGATCATTCCAGCAAGAGCTGTGTGTTGGATATGAGCTGTGTTGTTGGATGATGAGCTGCTGGGCTGTGTGTTGGATATGAGCTATGGGCCAGTGTTGGATATGAGCTGAGCTGTTAGATGGATGAGATGACCTGAGCTGTGGGTTGGATATGTAGCGAGGGAGCTATAGAGCAAGTGCAGTGTTGGATAGGAGCTGTGTGTTGGCACTATGATAGCTGCATCCAGTTTGCTGTGTGTTGGAGTCCGTGAGTGAAGGAGGCTTTGTTGGGTAGAAACCGACTCTGAGCTATGGGCTGTGTGTTGGATATGAGCTTGGGCTGTGTGTTGGATTTGAGCTATGAGCTGTGTGTTGGATATGAGCTGTGTGTTGGATATGAGCTGGATGGAGCTTTGTGTTGGATATGAGCTATAGGGCTGAGTGTTGGATATGAGCTGTGATGTTAGATATGAGCTATGAGCTGTGTGTTGGAAATGAGCTTTGGGCTATGTGTTTGGATTGAGCTACGGAGCTGAGTGTTGATATGAGCTGTTGTTAGATATGAGCATGGGCTATGTGTTGGAATGAGCTATGAGCTGAGTGTTGGATATGAGCTGTGTGTTAGATATGAGCTATGAGCTGTGTGTTGGATCATGATATATGAGCTGAGTGTTGGATATGAGCTGTGTGTTGGATACTGAGCTATGGGCTGTGTTTGGATATGAGCTATGGGCTGCAAAGTGTTGGATATGAGCTATGGGCTGTGTGTTGGAGGCTATGAGCTGTGATAAGAATATGGTGATTGAGCTGTGTGTTGGATATGAGATGGGCTGTGTGTTGGATATGCGGCTATGGTTTAGCTGTGTGTGGCTGATATGAGCTATGAGCTGTGAAACCAGATTGCACAGCTATGAGCTGTGTGTTGATATGAGCAGTGACCTGTTTGTTGGATATGAGCTATGAGCTGATATGAGCAATGAACAGCTGGCGGCAGATAGTGTGTTGGATATGAGCTATGAGTTTGGGAGTGTTGAGCTGTGTGTTGGATATGAGCTATGAGCTGTATGTTGGATATGAGAAATGAGCTATGTGTTAGATATGAGCTAAGAGCTGTGTATTGGATATGAGCTGTGTGTTGGATATGAGCTATGAACTAGATATGAGCTATGGGCTATGTGTTGGATATGAGCTATGAGCTGAAGTGTTGGATATGAGCAATGAGCTATGTGTTAGATAGTGAGCTAAGAGCTCTTGTGTTGGATATGAGCTGTTTTGGATTGGAGCTATGGGCTGTGTGTTGGATATGAGCTGGCCTTAGGGCTGAGTGTTGGATATGAGCTGTGTGTTGATATCACGGGAGCTATGATGCTGCAGTCCGTTGGATGTTTTTGAGCTATGAGCTGAGTGTTGGATATGAGCTGTGTGTTGCATATGAGCTTATCTAAAATGGTGGGCTGTGTGTTGGATATGAGCTATGGGCTGTGTCAATGTTCCAGGATATGAGCTATGGGCTGTGTTTTGGAGCGTTTGACAGCTGATGAGCTGTGTGTTTGGATATGAGCTGGTTGGATATGAGCTATGGGCTGTGTGTTGGAGCTGTGTGTTGGATATGAGCTATGAGTGTTGGATATGAGCTGTGTGTTAGTATGAGCTATGAGCTGTGTTTACAGATATGAGCTATGGCTATGTGTTCCTTGATGAGCTATGAGCTGAGTGTTGGATATGAGGACTGTGTGTTAGATATGAGCTATGGGCTAATGTGTTGGATATGAGCAAATGAGTGTGGATAGCTGGGAGCTGAGGTGTTAGTTATGAGCTATGGGCAATGTGAGAGACTTATTTCTGGAGAGGGTAATTTTCAAAATGAGTATGAGCTGTTTGTGTTGGACCTGAGTATGAGCTTGTGTTGGATCTCTATGAGCTGCAACTGTTTGGTAGTTCTATGAGGAAGATGTTATAGTTGGCTATGAGCTGTGTGTTGGATATGAGCTCCTGAGCCAGTGTTGGATATGAGCTGTGTGTTGGATATGAGCAATGTGTTAGAAATGAGGAATGAGCTGATGTTGACATGCATATGAGCTGTGTGTTGGATCATGAGCTATGAGCTGTGTGTTGGATATGAGCTGTGTTTTAGATCATGAGAATGAGCTGTGTGTTAGATAGGTGAGCTATCAAAGCTGTGTGTTGGATATGATAAGAGGAGCTGTGTGTTGGATATGAGCTGTGTGTTGGATATGAGCAGTTGTGGGACTTCAGGCTGTTCAGTTACTGTTTATCCTTCCTCTAACCTCTCCTAAAAAAATAAATCTATCCTCTAAATCACTGTGAAGTTGGTCATTGGTATGGTCTTCCCTGTCCCCCAGCCACAGAGAAACAGAGAGGAAAAGGTTGTTCTGATGTTTAGAGTTGTTATATACACAGAGTGACTATAGACAACGTATAGTGGTACTCTGTTTGTCAACCAGGGGGGAACAAAGAAAAGTTTTTTTCTACCAGCAGCTGTGAACTTCTCTCTCTGAGGTAGAGTAGGGGCAGCTCAGGCAGAGGGCTCGTGTAAAATATTTTTTTTTTCTCTTATTCTCTCTCAGTTCTTCAGGATATTGAGGTTTTTTCTCTCTTTCGTGGACAGAAGTGAATAGTTCTGAAGTATTCAGGGAATGTGTGACTGTGGGGGTGAGATGTGGCCTGTAGTCATTCCAGACTTTCTAGGCGCGTCTCTGTTTATTGAGTTGGTCTAGGCCGACAGGCAGCAGGGAGATGACACTGTTAACCTTTCCTCACTGGAAATGATGTTGCTCTATTATATTAGAAAATAACCTGATATATTTCATTCTTCAGCTGTTTTCCTGGTGTCCTTCCATGTCCAAAAGCTCAGATCAGAGCTTTCGGCAGTAGAGGGTCATGATGATGAAGACACCAAATATATTCTTAGTCAGAATGGGGCAGTGAGTGTCTCAGGCTTTAGCTCTGGGAACAGGCTAACACAGTCTGGTGTTGCTCAGATGACCTGAGTTCAAAGGCAGTCTATCAAACACAAAGATAAACTTCTAGACGTCTCTTCAGATCAGTCCAAGGTATGACAATAGCTTTTTAGCTACTAGTGTTACATTAGATTGGTATGCGGGTTCATTTGCCTTCTATAGGATGCTATGAATCTGGTGATAATAATCAAAACTCTCGTCTCTCTCTCTCTGTCTCTCTCTCTGTCTCAGCTCTCTCTCTCTCTCTGTCTCTCTCTCTCTCAGGTCTCTCTCTGTCTCTCTCTCTGTCTCTCTCTCTCTCTGTCTCAAAGCTTTCCTTAAGTTTCTAAGTTTCTCAGTCTCTGGTCAGGTATTCTCTCTGGTCTCTGTTTCTCTAGTTTGCTCTCTCTTTGTAGATTCCCAATCTCTCTCTATCTCTCTCTCTGTATCCCTCTCTCTATCTGTTCTCTCTCTCTGTCTCTGTTTCTGTCTCTCTCTCTCTCTGTAGGGGACTCTTCTCTCATCTCTCTCAATTCAAGGGGCTTTATTGCATGGGAAACATAAGGAAGTGGATAATATACAAAAGTAAAATAAACAAAAATGAACAGTAAATATTACACAGACAGGAAGTTACAAAACAATAAAGTCATATTATGTCTGTATACAGTGTTGTAACGATGTACAAATGGTTAGGGGACAAAATCTCCAAATAAATCAACATAAATATGGGTTTGTGTTTTACAATGGTGTTTGTGCTTCACTGGTTGCCCTTGTGGAAACAGGTTACACATCTTGCTGCTGTGATGGCTCACTGTTGTATTTCATCCAATAGATATGGGAGTTTATCAAAATCGGGTTTTGTTGTGAACAGAGCCCCAGGACCAGCTTCTTTGTGGATCTGTGTTAATCTGAGGTGATGGCTCTGTGTCTCTAATTGGTCATAAATTGGTCAGGAAGTGCAGCTCAGTTTCCACCTCGTTTTGTGAGCAGTGCCCCAGGACCACTTAGGGGATCCAGGCCTAGCAGTGGCATCTCTTGAACAGAGCCCCAGGGTCTGACTCCTACAGTGGCCTCTCTCAATAGCTGATGGCTATGCTGTTTGTGTCTGTACATAGTCAAAGCTTTCCTTAAGTTTTTAAGTTTAGGCCCCAGGTCTCAGTGGTCAGGTATTCTCTGTACTGATGGTCTCTGTTTAGGGACAAAAAGCATTCTAGTTTGCTCTGTTTTTTTGTAGATTCTTTCCAATGTGTCAAAAAATTATATTTTTGTTTTCTCATGACTTGGCTTGGGTCTTCTAGGTTCATGTTGCTGTCCTGGGGCTCTGTAGGGTGTGTTTGTGTTTGTGAACAGAGCCCCAGGACCAGCTTGCTTAGGGGACTCTTCTCCAGGTTCATCTCTCTTTAGGTGAGGGCTCTGTGAGGTCTGTTTGTGTTTGTGAACAGAGCCAGGACCAGCTTGCTTAGAGGACTCTTCTCCAGGTTCATCTCTCTGTAGGTGATGGCTTTGTGGGGTGTGTTTGTGTTTGTGAACAGAGCCCCAGGACCAGCTTGCTTAGGGGACTCTTCTCCAGGTTCATCTCTCTGTAGGTGATGGCTCTGTGGGGTCTGTTTGTGTTTGTGAACAGAGCCAGGACCAGCTTGCTTAGGGGACTCTTCTCCAGGTTCATCTCTCTGTAGGTGATGGCTCTGTGGGGTCTGTTTGTGTTTGTGAACAGAGCCCCAGGACCAGCTTGCTTAGGGGACTCTTCTCCAGGTTCATCTCTCTGTAGGTGATGGCTTTGTTATGGAAGGCTTGGAATTGCTTCCTTTTATGTGGTTGTAGATTTTAACGTCTCTTTTCTGGGTTTTGATAATTAGCGGGTATCGGCCGAATTCTACTCTGTATGTATTATTTGGTGTTTTACGTTGTACACAGAGGATATTTTTGTAGAATTCTGCGTGCAGAGTCTCAATTTGGTGTTTGTCCCATTTTGTGAAGTCTTGGTTGGTGAGCGGACCCCAGACCTCACAACCATAAAGGGCAATGGGCTCTATGACTGATTCAAGTATTTTTAGGCTGATACTAATTGGTATGTCGAATTCTATGTTCCTTTTGATGGCATAGAAAGCCCTTCTTGCCTTGTCTCTCAGATCGTCCACAGCTTTGTGGAAGTTACCTGTGGCGCTGATGTTTAGGCCAAGGTATGTATAGTTTTTTGTGTGCTCTAGGGCAACAGTGTCTAGATGGAATTTGTATTTGTGGTCCTGGCGACTGGACCTTTTTTGGAACACCATTATTTTGGTCTTACTGAGATTTACTGTCAGGGCCCAGGTCTGACAGAATCTGAGCAGAAGATCTAGGTGCTGCTGTAGGTCCTCCTTGGTTGGTGACAGAAGCACCAGATCATCAGCAAACAGTAGATATTTGACTTCAGATTCTAGTAAGGTGAGGCCGGGTGCTGCGGACTGTTCTAGTCCCTCGCCAATTTATTGATATATATGTTGAAGAGGGTGGGGCTTAAGCTGCATCCCTGTCTCACCCCACGACCCCGTGGAAAGAAATGTGTGTGTTTTGCCTATTTTAACCTCACTCTTGTTTGCTTGTGTACATAGCATACCCTCATGCCAAATTGAGTCAAAAGCTTGTTTGAAATCAAAAAAAGCATGACAATACTTTGCCTTTGTTTTGTTTCTTTGTCAATTAAGGTTTGCAGGGTGAATATGTGTTCTGTCTTACAGTAATTTGATAAAAAAACAATTTGACATTTTCTCAGTACATTGTTTTCACTGAGGAAAGGTACGAGTAGGTTTTCTGGGTCTCTATGTTTTTGGTTGGACAGGTTTCTCAATTTATTTCTTAGGTTTTCACATTCTTTATCAAACCATTTGTCATTGTTGTTAATTTTCTTAGGTTTTCTGCTTGAAATGTTTAGATTTGATAGGGAAGCTGAGAGGTCAAATATACTGTTTAGGTTTTCTACTGCCAAGTTTACACCTTCACTATTACAGTGGAACGTTTTACCCAGGAAATTGTCTAAAAGGGATTGAATTTGTTGCTGCCTAATTGTTTTTTGGTAGGTTTCCAAACTGCATTCCTTCCATGTATAGCATTTCTCAGTATTACTCAGTTCCTTTGGCTTTGATGCCTCATGATGGAGTATTGCTCTGTTCAAGTAGACTGTGATTTTGCTGCGATCTGATAGGGGTGTCAGTGGGCTGACTGTGAACGCTCTGAGAGACTATGGGTTGAGGTCAGTGATAAAGTAGTCTACAGTACTACTGCCAAGAGATGAGCTATAGGTGTACCTACCAGAGGAGTCCCCTTGAAGCCTACCATTGACTATGTACATACCCAGCGTGCGACAGAGCTGCAGGAGTTGTGACCCATTGTTGTTGGTTATGTTGTCATAGTTGTGCCTTGGGGGAGAGGGGAGAGAATGCTGTCACCTCCAGGCAGGTGTTTGTCCCCCTGTGGTGTCAGGTTCTTGTCCGGTTCTGACATTTAGGTATCCACAGACTAGTACATGTCCCTGGGCCTGGAAATGATTGATTTCCCCCTCTAGGATGTAGAAGCTGTCTTCATTAAAGTATGGGGATTCTAGTAGGGAGATATAGGTAGCACACAGGAGGACATTTTTCTCTGTTGAGATCATTTCCTTCTGAATTTCTAGCAAAATGTAAAATGTTACTGTTTTGATTAATTTAATCTATACCAAATGAGCATACCCCTTGAGTCCCTTCCCTGTTTCACACCTGGTACAGTGCCTTGCAAAAGTATTCACCCCCCTTGGCATTTTTCCTATTTTGTTGCATTACAAATCAGGATTTTAATTGGATTTCATGTAATGGACATGCACAAAATAGTCCAAATAGCTGAAGTGAAATGAAAAAAGAACTTATTCAAAAATGTAAAATAATAAAATAAAACGTAAAAGTGGTGTGTGCGTACTGTATGAATTCACCCCCTTTGCTAAGAAGTCCTTAAATAAGATCCAACCAATTACCTTCAAAAGTCATATAATTAGTTAAATAATGTCCCCCTGTTTGCAATCTAAGTGTCACATGATCTCAGTATACTGTGAGGCAAAAAAGTATTTAGTGAGAGCGACCTGGATTTTTTTTTCTCATATTGTCTGTCATAGTTGAAGTGTACCTATGATGAAAATTACAGGCCTCTCTCATCTTTTTAAGTGGGAGAACTTGCACAATTGGTGGCTGACTAAATACTTTTTTGCCCCACTGTATATATTTGACTGAGTAAATTCGTTTTTGCATTCTGAAGTTGCTACCCAAGCAGGCTGGTCGTTTATACAACCCTCAACTGTTGCAAACCAAATAGTAGCATCGAAAAATTATGTGTAGAAGTTTTTTTTCCACGAAGGAGATGAAGTTTATGAATTTCCTGGCTGAGCTGCGGGACAGTGGAGTTATGAGATTAACACGTCATGGTATTTTTTTAAATCAACCAATCAGCATCCAGGATCCAAACAACCCGGGTCTCTCTTGTACAGACAATACTGTTAGTCTAAGAGGAGGCCCAGGGTCCCTCTTCTCTCAGGACAGTAGACTACTAACTGCTTTTAACGTGTCCAATTTGCCTTACGAGGAAGTGAAGTCACGTTAAATATCTTCTCCTGTCTGTCAATAGTGAAGTCCTGTTAAATATCTTCTCCTGTCTGACAATAGTGAAGTCCTGTTAAATATCTTCTCCTGTCTGACAATAGTGAAGTCCTGTTAAATATCTTCTCCTGTCTGACAATAGTGAAGTCCTGTTAAATATCTTCTCCTGTCTGTCAATAGTGAAGTCCTGTTAAATATCTTCTCAAGTCTGACAATAGTGAAGTCCTGTTAAATATCTTCTCCTGTCTGACAATAGTGAAGTCACATTAAATATCTTTTCCTGTCTGTCAATAGTGAAGTCCTGTTAAATATCTTCTCCTGTCTGTCAATAGTGAAGTCCTGTTAAATATCTTCTCCTGTCTGACAATAGTGAAGTCACATTAAATATCTTCTCCTGTCTGACAATAGTGAAGTCCTGTTAAATATCTTCTCCTGTCTGACAATAGTGAAGTCCTGTTAAATATCTTCTCCTGTCTGACAATAGTGAAGTCCTGTTAAATATCTTCTCCTGTCTGACAATAGTGAAGTCCTGTTAAATATCTTCTCCTGTCTGTGTCGTCTCAAATATTGAGCTCTGAGGTAGAGGCTGTATCTGTACCGCCGCTGAGGTGGGCGGGCAACAATGCTCGGAATGTTCCTGTCTCCCTCCTATTGATTGACAGCTGGTGCCGCCAGTCAGGTGGAAGCAGCTCTGTGAGAGGCCACCCCCCCCCCCTGTCCTCAGGGTTATTCCAAAACAAACCCCCGGAACCTTGGAATAACCCTTAGAATCACACACAACCAATCACACACGACCAATCACACACGACCAAACACACACGACCAAACACACACGACCAAACACACACGACCAATCACACACGACCAAACACACACGACCAATCACACACGACCAAACACACACGACCAAACACACACGACCAGTCACACACGACCAAACACACACGACCAAACACACACGACCAAACACACACAACCAATCACACAAGGGGTTAAAACTAACACAGGAGTTGAACTTCCAGGCCCCCAGACACAAACACACAAACCTAATCCTCTTCCTGAACCTTGTCGTCCTTCTCTTTTCGATGTTCAGGAACCGCAAGTACAATTTGTATCATAGTTCTACTCATAGGAACACGTAGTGATGGGGGAAAATCTTTTCCTGTCTGTCAATAGTGAAGTCCTGTTAAATATCTTCTCCTGTCTGTCAATAGTGAAGTCCTGTTAAATATCTTCTCCTGTCTGACAATAGTGAAGTCACATTAAATATCTTCTCCTGTCTGACAATAGTGAAGTCCTGTTAAATATCTTCTCCTGTCTGACAATAGTGAAGTCCTGTTAAATATCTTCTCCTGTCTGACAATAGTGAAGTCCTGTTAAATATCTTCTCCTGTCTGACAATAGTGAAGTCCTGTTAAATATCTTCTCCTGTCTGTGTCGTCTCAAATATTGAGCTCTGAGGTAGAGGCTGTATCTGTACCGCCGCTGAGGTGGGCGGGCAACAATGCTCGGAATGTTCCTGTCTCCCTCCTATTGATTGACAGCTGGTGCCGCCAGTCAGGTGGAAGCAGCTCTGTGAGAGGCCACCCCCCTGTCCTCAGGGTTATTCCAAACAAACCCCCGGAACCTTGGAATAACCCTTAGAATCACACACAACCAATCACACACGACCAATCACACACGACCAATCACACACGACCAAACACACACGACCAAACACACACGACCAAACACACACGACCAGTCACACACGACCAAACACACACGACCAATCACACACGACCAATCACACACGACCAATCACACACGACCAATCACACACGACCAAACACACACGACCAAACACACACGACCAAACACACACGACCAAACACACACGACCAGTCACACACGACCAAACACACACGACCAAACACACACGACCAAACACACACAACCAATCACACAAGGGGTTAAAACTAACACAGGAGTTGAACTTCCAGGCCCCCAGACACAAACACACAAACCTAATCCTCTTCCTGAACCTTGTCGTCCTTCTCTTTTCGATGTTCAGGAACCGCAAGTACAATTTGTATCATAGTTCTACTCATAGGAACACGTAGTGATGGGGGAAAATCTCAATATTATTTTTTGGACGGTATATCGATACTTTGACTCCAAGTACCGTTTTTTTGTTGTTGTTGCTAGGTAACGTTAGCTTTCTCTAGTTGGCTGTAGCTGGAAGATGTTACACATCGATATGTGACTGGATGTTGTACCTGCTCCAAAACCCTCCGGTAGTTTCCATCCTATAGCTTTGTTCTCCATCTTCATTTTGAAATAGTGAGCCAACGTGTTTTCACCTTCTTCTATTTCCATGTCTGATCAAAACTCATTTTCTCTCGTCTCTCTGCAGCAGATATCTAGTCAGCAAAATGTTCTGAACATCAAATCGCAAATAAAAATTGGAATCGAAACGTAACACATATGCATATATAATTTCCCAGCCCTACTCACAGGCGAAGAACTGCCACGGCTGGTAGGTCTCTCCGAAGTCAGTGGAACGTTCTAGCACCCACAGGTCTGGTCGAGGAGAGTTGGCAAACTTGATGAGGACATAGGCCACGTGGAAGAGCTGCCATGGAGAAAGAAGAGGGACTGTTAAAATATGTTCAAAACATTTATCTATGTGAAACATGTGGAGGTGGGGTGGGGTGGGGGGTTGAAATAGTTATTTGGAAAAGAGGATCTGTCGATCTTTCGCCATCATTTAGAGGGCTAGGGCCCCCCCATCCACCCCCCCCCACCCAGCCACCCAGCGATCCACCCACCCACCCACCCAGCCAGCCAGCCAGCGATCCATCCACCCTCCCCCACCCAGCCAGCCAGCCAGCGATCCATCCATCCACCCCCCACCCAGCCAGCTACCCACCCACCCACCCATCCATCCATCCATCCATCCATCCACCCAGCCAGCGATCCATCCATCCACCCAGCCAGCCACCCAGCCAGCCAGCCAGCGATCCATCCATCCACCCACCCAGCCAGCCAGCCACCCATCCACCCAACCACCCAGCCAGCCAGCCAGCCACCCATCCACCCAACCACCCAGCCACCCACCCAGCCAGCCAGCCAGCAATCCATCCATCCATCCATCCATCAATCCACCCATCCAGCCAGCCACCCATCCACCCAGCCACCCATCCGCCCAGCCAGCCACCCACCCAGCCAGCCACCCATCCACCCAACCACCCAGCCAGCCAGCCACCCACCCACCCAGCTACCCATCCACCCAGCAATCCATCCATCCATCCACCCAGCCACCCATCCACCCAGCCAGTGATCCACCCATCCAGCCAGCCAGCCAGCCAGCCACCCATCCAGGCACCCAGCCACCCATCCACCCACCCACCCAGCCAGCCACCCAGCCAGCCAGCCAGCCAGCCACCCACACAGGCACCTACCCACACACTCAATATCCCTTTGAGGTTAATTACTGTACACATTCCTTCGGGAGTTGGTAGTGCATTTCTGAATCCTGCCCCAGGTTATCATGGTGATTAGCTGAGGAAGAGAGGAGAGGAGGGGAGGGAAGAGAAGAGGGGAGAGGAGAGGAGAGGGGGAGGGAAGAGAAGAGGAGAGGAGGAGAGGAGAGGGGGAAGGAGGAGAGGAGAGGGGAGAGGAGAAGGGAGGAGAGGAGAGGAGAGGAGAGGAGAGGAGAGGAGAGGAGAAGAGAAGAGAAGAGAAGAGAAGAGAAGAGAAGAGAAGAGAAGAGGGGGGAGGAGAGGAACGGAGGGATGATCGATGGGCCTGTTGACACCTGAGGCAGGGGGAGAGAGAGGGATTGGGAAGGAAAGAAAAGGAGAGAGAGCGAAAGAGGGAAGGCAGGGAAGGAGGTGACTCCGTCTCACACACGCCGAGGTCAGAACGCCACAGGCCAAAGGGAGTTTACAGTCTGGACAGTCTGATCTCAAGGGAAGATAGAGGAAGAGAGAGATCCTCAGGGAGAGAGTGACCCCAGACGATCAAAGCACGCCCAGGTCAGAGCAACATGACCACAGGGCAAAGTCACAGTGTGTTCTCAGATACAGGGAGACAGGGAGGGGACCTGGACAGTGTGTTATCAGATACAGGGAGACAGGGAGACTGTCTCTCTGACCAGTCACATCACTCTGTCTCTCTCTCTCTATGTACATGTCAGAGATAACTTCATACTTCATCATCCACAGAATAACATAATCGCTAGAGAGAGCTGCCTGATGGACGAGATACAAGACTACCAGACAGGAGAGACAGACTGACAGTCTCCTGAGAATAAGTCTATAGAGACAAGACTACCAGACAGGAGAGACAGGCTGACAGTCTCCTGAGAATAAGTCTATAGATACAAGACTACCAGACAGGAGAGACAGGCTGACAGTCTCCTCAGAATAAGTCTAGAACATACCACTGCTTCTCGAAGACGCTCTCTCAAACTCAAATTCAAAAAGGCCTCATTAGCATAGAAAGTGTTCCATTTACTTCCTGGTAATTTAGCAGACTCTTATCCAGAGAGCGTCAGGCCCTGATCTGTTTCACCGGTCTTTGTGATTGTCTCCACCCACCCCCAGGTGTGGTCCTGTTTTCCCCTTTAGTCCCCGGTGTATTTATCCCTGTGTTTCCTGTCTCTCTGTGTTAGTGTATTTATCCCTGTGTTTCCTGTCTCTCTGTACCAGTGTATTTATCCCTGTGTTTCCTGTCTCTCTGTGCCAGTGTATTTATCCCTGTGTTTCCTGTCTCTCTGTGCCAGTTCATCTTGTTCTCCCCATTAGTCCCCGGTGTATTTATCCCTGTGTTTCCTGTCTCTCTGTGCCAGTGTATTCATCCCTGTGTTTCGTGTCTCTCTGTACCAGTGTATTTATCCCTGTGTTTCCTGTCTCTCTGTGCCAGTATATTTATCCCTGTGTTTCCTGTCTCTCTGTACCAGTGTATTTATCCCTGTGTTTCCTGTCTCTCTGAGCCAGTGTATTTATCCCTGTGTTTCCTGTCTCTCTGAGCCAGTGTATTTATCCCTGTGTTTCCTGTCTCTCTGTACCAGTGTATTTATCCCTGTGTTTCCTGTCTCTCTGTGCCAGTTCGTCTTGTTTTGCCAAGTCAACCAGCATTTTTTCCTAGATCCCAGTCTCTGATTTTTTCCTAGCCCTCCTGGTTTTGACACTTGCCTGTCCTGGCGCCGAACCCGCCTGCCTGACCACTCTGCCTGTCCTGACCTCGAGCCTGCCTATCCCCTGGTACTGTTTGGACTCTGACCTGGTTTATGAACTCTCGCCTGTCCCCGACCTGCCTTTTGCCTCCCCGGTTTTGGTATAATAAATATCAGAGCTCAACCATCTGCCTCCTTTGTCTGCATTAGGGTCTCACCTTGTGCCCTTATAGAGAGACTTACAGTAGGGAGTCATTTAGCAGACATAGATATCCTATCCTATCCTCCCCTCTCCTCCCTCCTCCTCACCTCCCCTCTCCCCCGTGTTCTACCCACTGTCCTCCTCCTCTCCTCCCCTCCCTCTCCTCCCTCCTCCTCCCCTCCCCTCTCCTCCCTCCTCCTCTCCTCCCCTCATCTCCTCCCCCTCTCTCCTCTCCTCCCCCTCCCCTCTCCCTCTCCTTCCCCCTCTTCCCATCCCCTCTCCCGTCCTGCCCTTTCCTCTCCTCCCCTCTCCCACCTGTCCTACCCGCTGTCCTCCCATCTCCTGTCCTATGACAGATGTTGAGTGGGTGGACGTCTTAGGGCCTAACCCCCCCCTCTGCCGGGCACCCCCCGGACGGACAGAGCGGCTTATCCTGAGTCATCCACAGTGGAGTGTCTCAGGCTCTACACAGATACAAAGGATACATAATAATGGAGGCACAGCTGTGCCTGTCTGTCTGTCTGTCTGTCTGTCTGTCTGTCTGTCTGTCTGTCTGTCTGTCTGTCTGTCTGCCTGCCTGCCTGCCTGCCTGCCTGCCTGTCTGTCTGTCTGCCTGCCTGTCTGCCTGTCTGTCTGTCTGTCTGTCTGCCTGCCTGCCTGTCTGTCTGTCTGCCTGCCTGCCTGCCTGCCTGCCTGCCTGTCTGCCTGCCTGCCTGCCTGCCTGCCTGCCTGCCTGCCTGTCTGTGCCTGCCTGCCTGCCTGCCTGCCTGCCTGCCTGCCTGCCTGTCTGCCTGTCTGTCTGTCTGTCTGTCTGTCTGTCTGTCTGTCTGCCTGCCTTGTCCAAGACAACCAATGTCAGCCCAGCACATGGATACAGTACAGTATATATATATTCATCCAGACAATATTTATGTCTTGTCTGTCTACTCTGTCGACCGGTGTGGAACCGAGCTCCTCAAAGCAGCTTGAGTGATGCCGAGCCAGAAAGACAGCTGTCAAACCCCTGGAGACAGACTAGAATCAATCAGGTCTCCCTTTACCATACCCTGGAGACAGACTAGAACCAATCAGGTCTCCCTTTACCCTCCTCTGGAGACAGACTAGAACCAATCAGGTCTCCCTTTACCCTCCTCTGGAGACAGACTAGAACCAATCAGGTCTCCCTTTACCCTCCTCTGGAGACAGACTAGAACCAATCAGGTCTCCCTTTACCCTCCTCTGGAGACAGACTAGAACCAATCAGGTCTCCATTTACCATACCCTGGAGACAGACTAGACTGGGAGGGCTGAGGGTAGAAGGGGTTGGGGGCTGGGGATAGAAGGGGTTGGGGGCTGGGGGTAGAAGGGGTTGGGGTGCTGAGGGCTGGGGGTAGAAGGGGTTGGGGTGCTGGGGGTAGAAGGGGTTGGGGTGCTGAGGGATGGGGGTAGAAGGGGTTGGGGTGCTGGGGGTAGAAGGGGTTGAGGTGCTGGGGGTAGAAGGGGTTGGGGTGCTGGGGTAGAAGGGGTTGGGGTGCTGGGGGTAGAAGGGGTTGGGGTGCTGGGGGTAGAAGGGGTTGAGGTGTTGAGGGTAGAAGGGGTTGGGGTGCTGGGGGTAGAAGGGGTTGGGGTGCTGAGGGCTGGGGGTAGAAGGGGTTGGGGTGCTGGGAGTAGCAGGGGTTGAAGTGCTGGGGGCGAGGGGGTGTCATGGTTGGTGAGGTCACAAAAAGCAGGGGCATTCCCAGGAAGTCCCAGTAAGTCCCAGTAAGTCCTAGATGGATGAGTGCCATCTATTATGTACTTAGAAGTCCACTTCCTCCAGTATATATAGACACTACAGTATATCTATAGACACTACAGTATATCTATAGACACTACAGTATATATATAGACACTACAGTATATATAGACACTACAGTATATCTATAGACACTACAGTATATCTATAGACACTACAGTATATATATAGACACTACAGTATATCTATAGACACTACAGTATATCTATAGACACTACAGTATATATATAGACACTACAGTATATCTATAGACACTACAGTATATATAGATACTACAGTATATATAGACACTACAGTATATCTATAGACACTACAGTATATCTATAGACACTACAGTATATATAGACACTACAGTATATCTATAGACACTACAGTATATCTATAGACACTACAGTATATATAGACACTACAGTATATATAGATACTACAGTATATCTATAGACACTACAGTATATCTATAGACACTACAGTATATCTATAGACACTACAGTATATCTATAGACACTACAGTATATATAGACACTACAGTATATATAGACACTACAGTATATCTATAGACACTACAGTATATCTATAGACACTACAGTATATCTATAGATACTACAGTATATCTATAGACACTACAGTATATATAGACACTACAGTATATCTATAGACACTACAGTATATCTATAGACACTACAGTATATCTATAGACACTACAGTATAGACACTCAGTATATATAGACACTACAGTATATATAGACACTACAGTATATATATAGACACTACAGTATATCTATAGACACTACAGTATATCTATAGACACTACAGTATATATATAGACACTACAGTATATATATAGACACTACAGTATATCTATAGACACTACAGTATATATATAGACACTACAGTATATCTATAGACACTACAGTATATCTATAGACACTACAGTATATATATAGACACTACAGTATATCTATAGACACTACAGCATATCTATAGACACTACAGTATATATAGACACTACAGTATATATAGACACTACAGTATATATAGACACTACAGTATATCTATAGACACTACAGCATATCTATAGACACTACAGTATATATAGACACTACAGTATATCTATAGACACTACAGTATATATAGACACTACAGTATATCTATAGACACTACAGTATATATAGACACTACAGTATATATAGACACTACAGTATATCTATAGACACTACAGTATATATAGACACTACAGTATATCTATAGATACTGAGTGTACAAAACATTAAGACCACCTTCCAAATTTTGAGTTGTACCCCCTTTTGCCCCCAGAACAGCCTCAATTCGTCGTGGCAGGGATTCTACAAGGTGGTGAAAGCATTCCACATGGATGCTGGTCCAATGTTGACTCAAGTTGGCTGAATGCCTTTGAACGTGAAAAATCCAGCAGCATTGCAGTTCTTGACACAAACTGGTGCGCCTGGCACCAACTACTATACCCCTTTCAAAGGCACTTCAATCTTTAGTCTTGCCCATTCACCCTCTGAATGGTACACATACACAATCTGTCTCAATTGTCTCAAAAATCCTTCTTTAACCCGTCTCCTCCCCTTCATCTCTACACTGATTGAAGTGGATTTAACAGGTGACATCAAATAAGGGATCATTGCTTTCACCTGGATTCACCTGGTCAGTCTATGTCATGGAAAGAGCAAGAAATGTCACCATGCAAAATGTAGAATCAATCAAATAAATATCAATGGAGCCTGTACTATTCACCATGGGGTTCTAGAGTTCCTGTCCCTGGGGTTCTAGAGTTCCTGTCTCTGGGGTTCTAGAGTTCCTGTCCCGGGGTTCTAGAGTTCCTGTCTCTGGGGTTGTAGAGTTCCTGTCCCTGGGGTTCTAGAGTTCCTGTCCCTGGGGTTGTAGAGTTCCTGTCCCTGGGGTTGTAGAGTTCCTGTCCCTGGGGTTGTAGTGTTCCTATCATTGGGGTTCTAGAGTTCCTGTCCCTGGGGTTCTAGAGTTCCTGTTACTGGGGTTGTAAAGTTCCTGTCCCTGGGGTTGTAGAGTTCCTGTCCCGGGGTTCTAGAGTTCCTGTCCCTGGGGTTCTAGAGTTCCTGTCCCGGGGTTCTAGAGTTCCTGTCCCTGGGGTTGTAGAGTTCCTGTCCCTGGGGTTGTAGAGTTCCTATCATTGGGGTTCTAGAGTTCCTGTCCCTGAGGGGTTCCCGGGGTTCTAGAGTTCCTGTCCCTGGGGGGTTCCTGTCCCGGGGTTCTAGAGTTCCTGTGCCTGTCCCTGGGGTTGGGGTTCTAGAGTTCCTGTCCCTGGGGGGTTCCTGTTAGAGTTCCTGTCCCTGGGGTTGTAGAGTTCCTGTCCCGGGGTTCTAGAGTTCCTGGGGTTCTAGAGTTCCTGTCCGGGGTTCTAGAGTTCCTGTCCCTGGGGTTGTAGAGTTCCTGTCCCTGGGGTTGTAGAGTCCCTGTCCCTGGGGTTGTAGAGTTCCTGTCCCTGGGGTTGTAGAGTTCCTGTCCCTGGGGTTCTAGAGTTCCTGTCCCTGGGGTTGTAGAGTTCCTGTCCCTGGGGTTGTAGAGTTCCTGTCCCCTATCATTGGGGTTCTAGAGTTCCTATCATTGGGGTTCTAGAGTTCCTATCATTGGGGTTGTAGAGTTCCTGTCCCTGGGGTTCTAGAGTCTATGCAAAGATCTGCACTCCAATGACATGTTGTCTACAGTTATTACGAAGTCCTCTCGAACATACCACTATAGAACCCGTTAAAATGAGAGAGGGGAAATCACCACGCATCATCGCATGAAGTCCCTCCAGATGACAGGCCCAGTCTCTCCACAGGAAGACAGGTTTTCCCTCCAGATGACAGGCCCAGTCTCTCCACAGGAAGACAGGTTTTCCCTGCAGATGACAGGCCCAGTCTCTCCACAGGAAGACAGGTTTTCCCTGCAGATGACAGGCCCAGTCTCTCCACAGGAAGACAGGTTTTCCCTCCAGATGACAGGCCCAGTCTCTCCACAGGAAGACAGGTTTTCCCTCCAGATGACAGGCCCAGTCTCTCCACAGGAAGACAGGTTTTCCCTCCAGATGACAGGCCCAGTCTCTCCACAGGAAGACAGGTTTTCCCTCCAGATGACAGGCCCAGTCTCTCCATAGGAAGACAGGGTTTCCCTCCAGATGACAGGCCCAGTCTCTCCACAGGAAGACAGGTTTTCCCTCCAGATGACAGGCCCAGTCTCTCCACAGGAAGACAGGTTTTCCCTCCAGATGACAGGCCCAGTCTCTCCATAGGAAGACAGGGTTTCCCTCCAGATGACAGGCCCAGTCTCTCCACAGGAAGACAGGTTTTCCCTCCAGATGACAGGCCCAGTCTCTCCACAGGAAGACAGGTTTTCCCTCCAGATGACAGGCCCAGTCTCTCCACAGGAAGACAGGTTTTCCCTGCAGATGACAGGCCCAGTCTCTCCACAGGAAGACATGTTTTCCCTCCAGATGACAGGCCCAGTCTCTCCATAGGAAGACAGGGTTTCCCTCCAGATGACAGGCCCAGTCTCTCCACAGGAAGACAGGTTTTCCCTCCAGATGACAGGCCCAGTCTCTCCACAGGAAGACAGGTTTTCCCTCCAGATGACAGGCCCAGTCTCTCCACAGGAAGACAGGTTTTCCCTGCAGATGACAGGCCCAGTCTCTCCACAGGAAGACAGGTTTTCCCTCCAGATGACAGGCCCAGTCTCTCCATAGGAAGACAGGGTTTCCCTCCAGATGACAGGCCCAGTCTCTCCACAGGAAGACAGGTTTTCCCTCCAGATGACAGGCCCAGTCTCTCCACAGGAAGACAGGTTTTCCCTCCAGATGACAGGCCCAGTCTCTCCATAGGAAGACAGGTTTTCCCTGCAGATGACAGGCCCAGTCTCTCCACAGGAAGACAGGTTTTCCCTCCAGATGACAGGCCCAGTCTCTCCACAGGAAGACAGGTTTTCCCTCCAGATGACAGGCCCAGTCTCTCCACAGGAAGACAGGTTTCCCCTGCAGATGACAGGCCCAGTCTCTCCACAGGAAGACAGGTTTTCCCTCCAGATGACAGGCCCAGTCTCTCCATAGGAAGACAGGGTTTCCCTCCAGATGACAGGCCCAGTCTCTCCACAGGAAGACAGGTTTTCCCTCCAGATGACAGGCCCAGTCTCTCCACAGGAAGACAGGTTTTCCCTCCAGATGACAGGCCCAGTCTCTCCATAGGAAGACAGGGTTTCCCTCCAGATGACAGGCCCAGTCTCTCCACAGGAAGACAGGTTTTCCTCCAGATGACAGGCCCAGTCTCTCCACAGGAAGACAGGTTTTCCCTCCAGATGACAGGCCCAGTCTCTCCACAGGAAGACAGGTTTTCCCTCCAGATGACAGGCCCAGTCTCTCCACAGGAAGACAGGTTTTCCCTCCAGATGACAGGCCCAGTCTCTCCACAGGAAGACAGGTTTTCCCTCCAGATGACAGGCCCAGTCTCTCCACAGGAAGACAGGTTTTCCCTCCAGATGACAGGCCCAGTCTCTCCACAGGAAGACAGGTTTTCCCTCCAGATGACAGGCCCAGTCTCTCCACAGGAAGACAGGTTTTCCCTCCAGATGACAGGCCCAGTCTCTCCACAGGAAGACAGGTTTTCCCTCCAGATGACAGGCCCAGTCTCTCCACAGGAAGACAGGTTTTCCCTCCAGATGACAGGCCCAGTCTCTCCACAGGAAGACAGGTTTTCCCTCCAGATGACAGGCCCAGTCTCTCCACAGGAAGACAGGTTTTCCCTCCAGATGACAGGCCCAGTCTCTCCACAGGAAGACAGGTTTTCCCTCCAGATGACAGGCCCAGTCTCTCCACAGGAAGACAGGTTTTCCCTCCAGATGACAGGCCCAGTCTCTCCACAGGAAGACAGGTTTTCCCTCCAGATGACAGGCCCAGTCTCTCCATAGGAAGACAGGGTTTCCCTCCAGATGACAGGCCCAGTCTCTCCACAGGAAGACAGGTTTTCCCTCCAGATGACAGGCCCAGTCTCTCCACAGGAAGGAATATTGAATATATAAGGAGAGGAGGAGAAGCAGGCTGGCATGTCAGGTCTTGCCTCTCTCTGGGGCCCGGGAACAGGGGAACAGGAGAGGAAACAATGGAACAAGGCTTAGTGGAAGTAGTGAAGAGGCCTTCAGCGAGGGGGAAGGGTATGAGGAACATGGGGCCACTGTGGAAAGATGACGGTCGTTGGCCAGGTAGTCTTCTTGTTGCTTTCCTCTCAGCTAAGCCCCAGCTACTGTAGGTGTCCATCTGTCTTTACACTCGTATGTCTGTCTATCTACAGTACCTGTGTGTGTGTGTGTGTGTATGTGTGTGTGTGTGTGTGTGTGTGCGTGTGTGTGTGTGTGTGTGTGTGTGTGTGTGTGTGTGTGTGTGTCTATGTGAGTATAGACAGGTGCCATTTCCTAATCCACACTGCACAGGATCTCTGACCGTAACTAAACGCACCAGGGAAGAGACGTGGGTACAGTTGCTACTCATCGTCACACACTTCTGGAATCCTTTTCACAAGCTCTGATATACGGAACTCAAGCTCTGATATACGGAATTCAAGCTCTGATATACAGAACTCAAGCTCTGATATACAGAACTCAAGCTCTGATATACAGAACTCAAGCTCTGATATACGGAACTCAAGCTCTGATATACGGAACTCAAGCTCTGATATACGGAACTCAAGCTCTGATATACGGAACTCAAGCTCTGATATATACGGAACTCAAGCTCTGATATATACGGAACTCAAGCTCTGATATACGGAACTCAAGCTCTGATATACGGAACTCAAGCTCTGATATACGGAACTCAAGCTCTGATATACGGAACTCAAGCTCTGATATACGGAACTCAAGCTCTGATATACGGAACTCAAGCTCTGATATACGGAACTCAAGCTCTGATATACGGAACTCAAGCTCTGAAGCTGTCTGTTTACTTAAATTCCCTTGGTGGAAAGCCTTGGGCGTAAAAGCCAACGCGTTTATTGAACATCCTTTATGACATCATATTTATTCTGTGCTTCACTCAGTTATTTTGCAATCAGCTCAGTGAAAATAAACAACAATGTGTTTTCTTCCTTCTCTTGTAACAGATTCATTCAAATTCCAAAGCAAGAAACATATAGATATATTTTTACCCACCTGGGTTAGAGTAGTTACCTAGTGGTTACCTAGTGGTTAGAGTGTTGACCTAGTGGTTAGAGTGGTTACCTAGTGGTTAGAGTGTTGACCTAGTGGTTAGAGTTTTGACCTAGTGGTTAGAGTGTTGGCCTAGTGGTTAGAGTTTTGACCTAGTGGTTAGAGTGTTGGCCTAGTGGTTAGAGTGGTTACCTAGTGGTTACCTAGTGGTTACCTAGTGGTTAGAGTGGTTACCTAGTGGTTAGAGTGTTGGCCTAGTGGTTAGAGTGTTGGCCTAGTGGTTAGAGTGGTTACCTAGTGGTTAGAGTGTTGGCCTAGTGGTTAGAGTGTTGGCCTAGTGGTTAGTGTGTTGGCCTAGTGGTTAGAGTGGTTACCTAGTGGTTACCTAGTGGTTAGAGTGGTTACCTAGTGGTTAGAGTGTTGGCCTAGTGGTTAGAGTGGTTACCTAGTGGTTACCTAGTGGTTACCTAGTGGTTAGAGTGGTTACCTAGTGGTTAGAGTGTTGACCTAGTGGTTAGAGTGTTGGCCTAGTGGTTAGAGTGGTTACCTAGTGGTTACCTAGTGGTTACCTAGTGGTTAGAGTGGTTACCTAGTGGTTAGAGTGTTGGCCTAGTGGTTAGTGTGTTGGCCTAGTGGTTAGAGTGGTTACCTAGTGGTTACCTAGTGGTTAGAGTGTTGGCCTAGTGGTTAGAGTGTTGGCCTAGTGGTTAGTAGTGGTTGGCTAGTGGTTAGTGTGTTGGCCTAGTGGTTAGAGTGGTTACCTAGTGGTTACCTAGTGGTTAGAGTGTTGGCCTAGTGGTTAGAGTGTTGGCCTAGTGGTTAGTGTGTTGGCCTAGTGGTTAGAGTGGTTACCTAGTGGTTAGAGTGGTTACCTAGTGGTTAGAGTGTTGGCCGAATGGTTAGAGTGTTGGCCTAGTGGTTAGAGTGTTGGCCTAGTGGTTAGAGTGTTGGCCGAATGGTTAGAGTGTTGGCCTAGTGGTTAGAGTGTTGGCCTAGTGGTTAGAGTGGTTACCTAGTGGTTAGAGTGGTTACCTAGTGGTTAGAGTGTTGGCCTAGTGGTTACCTAGTGGTTAGAGTGGTTACCTAGTGGTTAGAGTGGTTACCTAGTGGTTAGAGTGTTGGCCTAGTGGTTAGAGTGTTGGCCTAGTGGTTAGAGTGGTTACCTAGTGGTTAGAGTGGTTACCTAGTGGTTAGAGTTTTGACCTAGTGGTTAGAGTGTTGGCCTAGTGGTTAGAGTGTTGGCCTAGTGGTTAGAGTTTTGACCTAGTGGTTAGAGTGTTGGCCTAGTGGTTAGAGTGTTGGCATAGTGGTTAGAGTGTTGGCCTAGTGGTTACCTAGTGGTTAGAGTGGTTACCTAGTGGTTAGAGCGTTGGCCTAGTGGTTAGAGTGTTGACCTAGTGGTTAGAGTGTTGGCCTAGTGGTTAGAGTGTTGGCCTAGTGGTTAGAGTGGTTACCTAGTGGTTAGAGTGTTGGCCTAGTGGTTACCTAGTGGTTAGAGTGGTTACCTAGTGGTTAGAGTGGTTACCTAGTTATTAGAGTGGTTACCTAGTGGTTAGAGTGGTTACCTAGTGGTTAGGGTGGTTACCTAGTGGTTAGAGTGTTGGCCTAGTGGTTAGAGTGGTTACCTAGTGGTTAGAGTGTTGGCCTAGTGGTTAGAGTGTTGGCCTAGTGTTTACAGTTTTGGCCTAGTGGTTAGAGTGGTTACCTAGTGGTTAGAGTGTTGGCCTAGTGGTTAGAGTGTTGGCCTAGTGGTTAGAGTGGTTACCTAGTGGTTAGATTGTTGGCCTAGTGGTTAGAGTGTTGGCCTAGTGGTTAGAGTTTTGACCTAGTGGTTCGAGTGTTGGCCTAGTGGTTAGAGTGGTTACCTAGTGGTTAGATTGTTGACCTAGTGGTTAGAGTGGTTACCTAGTGGTTAGATTGTTGACCTAGTGGTTAGAGTGTTGGCCTAGTGGTTAGAGTGTTGGCCTAGTAGTTAGTATGTTGGCCTAGTGGTTACCTAGTGGTTAGAGTGTTGGCCTAGTGGTTAGAGTGTTGGCCTAGTGGTTAGAGTGTTGGCCTAGTGCTTAGAGTAGTTACCTAGTGGTTAGAGTGTTGACCTAGTGGTTAGAGTGTTGACCTAGTGGTTAGAGTTTTGACCTAGTGGTTAGAGTGTTGGCCTAGTGGTTAGAGTGGTTACCTAGTGGTTAGATTGTTGACCTAGTGGTTAGAGTGTTGGCCTAGTGGTTAGAGTGTTGGCCTAATAGTTAGTATGTTGGCCTAGTGGTTAGAGTGTTGGCCTAGTGGTTAGAGTGTTGGCCTAGTGCTTAGAGTAGTTACCTAGTGGTTAGAGTGTTGACCTAGTGGTTAGAGTGTTGGCCTAGTGCTTAGAGTAGTTACCTAGTGGTTAGAGTGTTGACCTAGTGGTTAGAGTGTTGGCCTAGTGGTTAGAGTGTTGGCCTAGTGCTTAGAGTAGTTACCTAGTGGTTAGAGTGTTGACCTAGTGGTTAGAGTGTTGAACCTAAAATCTGTCGTTCTGCCCCTGAACAAGGCAGTTAACCCACTTTTCCCTGGTAGGCCGTCATTGTAGATAAGAATTTGTTCTTAACTGACTTAAATAAACACTAACAGTTTATAGAGAGTGCCCTTAACCCCTCAACCCTCAATAACTCAACCCACAACTCTCCGCACCTCAACACTCATATATATAATCGTGTTTCATTTCCTGAGGAGGCTGTAAGAAAGGATTGGAATCTGAGGTATTTGAGGGGGAGAAGAGGGGCCAAGAGCCCTGAGGGGGGGGGGGATAGACCCACTGGTTGCCCTCTAGGTTACAGAGAGCTGGTAGTCCCATCCACCAAAACTACCAGGTGTGAAACAGGGAAGGGAACTCAGGGGATATGCTAATTTAGTACAGAGCAGACGTAACTCACTCTATTAAATGAGTAAAAACAGGAATATTTTACATTTTGCAAGAAATTCAAAAGGAAATGATCTCAACAGAGAAAAATGTCCTCCTGTGTGCTACCTATATCTCCCTACTAGAATCCCCATACTTTAATGAAGACAGCTTCTACATCCTAGAGGGGGAAATCAATCATTTCCAGGCCCAGGGACATGTACTAGTCTGTGGTCGACCTAAATGCCAGAACCGGACAAGAACCTGACAGCCTCAGCACACAGGGGGACAAACACATACCTGGAGGTGACAGCATTCCCTCCCACATAGGCACAACTATGACAACATAACCAACAAAAATGGGTCACATTTCTTGTCATGTGGATTCTTGTTGTTCGTGCTTTGGGATTATTGTATTTGTTCCTTGTTGGAATCATACTTATTTCGTTGTAAATTTTTGGATGATTACTCAGAACTGTGTCCTGCGCCTGACTCTGCATTTTGCATTTTACCAACATCCTCACAATTATAAAATCCATGTACAATTGCATAAAACACATTCAAGTGTAAAAAACACATTCATTTCTTTCCACGGGGCTGTGGGGTGAGACAGGGATGCAGCTTAAGCCCCACCCTCTTCAACAAATATATATCAATGAATTGGAGAGGCCACTAGAACAGTCTGCAGCACCCGGCCTCACCCTACTAGAATCTGAAGTCAAATGTCTACTGTTAGCTGATGATCAGATGACCTGGCCTCCACAATCACCCGATCTCATCCAAACTGAGATGGTTTGGAATGAGTTAGACCCCAGAGTGAAGGAAAAGCAGCCAACAAGTGCTCAGCATGTGTGGGAACTCCTTCAAGACTGTTGGAAAAGCATTCCTCATGAAGCTGGTTGAGAGAATGCCAAGAATGTGCAAAGCTGTCATCAAGGCAAAGGGTGGCTACTTTTTGTGTTACTACATGATTCCATATGTGTTATTTCATAGTGTTGACGACTTCACTATTATTATACAATGTAGAAAATAGTGGTGTGTGTGTGTGTGTGGTGCGTGTAGTGCAGGTGTGTGTGTGTGTGTGTGTGTGTGTGTGTGTGTGTGTGTGTGTGTGTGTGTGAGAGAGAGAGAGAGAGAGACAGAGAGAGAGACAGAGAGAGAGAGAGAGAGACAGCGAGAGAGAGAGAGAGAGAGAGAGAGACAGAGAGAGAGAGAGAGAGAGAGAGAGAGACAGAGAGAGAGAGAGAGAGAGACAGAGAGAGAGAGAGACAGAGAGAGAGAGAGAGAGAGAGAGAGAGAGACAGATAGAGAGAGAGAGAGATAGAGACAGAGAGAGAGCAGTTTAAAGGGTAATTACAGGGCCCTGTGTAAGCTATGATTATAAAAGTACACTGCAAACAGAACAGATGTGAGGTCTAGAGGTATGGGAGGGTGGGATTGGAAGAGGGATTTAGAAGATCCAGGAGGAATCACCCTCATGTCTTAAAATGTGCCCGTCACCTGGAGCCTCCCTGGGAGACGGCTTCCGGCCTAGACCCCTTCACCACCCTCATTCCTTACCTCCCAGTCTGCTCTACTTCCTCCTTCATTAGACCTCCCAGTCTGCTCTACTTCCTCCTTCATTAGACCTCCCAGTCTGCTCTACTTCCTCCTTCATTAGACCTCCCAGTCTGCTCTACTTCCTCCTTTATTAGACCTCCCAGTCTGCTCTATTTCCTCCTTCATTAGACCTCCCAGTCTGCTCTACTTCCTCCTTCATTAGACCTCCCAGTCTGCTCTACTTCCTCCTTCATTAGACCTCCCAGTCTGCTCTACTTCCTCCTTCCTTAGACCTCCCAGTCTGCTCTACTTCCTCCTTCATTAGACCTCCCAGTCTGCTCTACTTCCTCCTTCATTAGACCTCCCAGTCTGCTCTACTTCCTCCTTCATTAGACCTCCCAGTCTGCTCTACTTCCTCCTTCATTAGACATCCCAGTCTTCTCTACTTCCTCCTGCATTAGACCTCCCAGTCTGCTCTACTTCCTCCTTCATTAGACCTCCCAGGCTGCTCTACTTCCTCCTTCATTAGACCTCCCAGTCTCATCTCTCCTCTCCTCTCCTCTCCTCTCCTCTCCTCTCCTCTCCTCTCCTCTCCTCTCCTCTCCTCTCCTCTCCTCTCCTCTCCTCTCCTCTCCTCTCCTCTCCTCTCAGTACAAAACCTTAACATTTCTCTCCTCTCATCTTCTCTCTCTCTCTCTCCTCTCCTCTCCTCTCCTCTCCTCTCCTCTCTCTCTCTCCTCTCCTCTCCTCCTCTCCTCTCCTCTCCTCTCCTCTCCTCAGTACAACACCTTAACATTTCTCTCCTCTCATCTTCTCTCCTCTCTCTCCTCTCCTCTCTCCTCTCCTCTCTCTCCTCTCCTCTCCTCTCCTCTCCTCTCCTCTCCTCTCCTCTCCTCTCCTCTCCTCTCCTCAGTACAACACCTTAACATTTCTCTCCTCTCATCTTCTCTCCTCTCTCTTCTCTTCTCCTCTCCCCCTTGTCTCTTCTCCTCTCCTCTCCTCCCCCTCTTCTCCTCTCCTCTCCTCTCCTCTCCTCTCCTCTCCTCTCCTCTCCTCTCCTCTCCTCTCTCTTCTCTTCTCCTCTCCCCCTTTGTCTCTTCTCTTCTCCTTTCATCTCCTCCCCCCTCTCCTCTCCTCTCCTCTCCTCTCCTCTCCTCTCCTCAGTACACCTTAACATTTATCTCCTCTCTTCCTCTTTACAAAACATTACCTTACATCTTACCCACTCAGCTCTTGGACTTTACCTCCTACACACAGGGAGAAATCCTCTGGTTATGATACAATTCACTCAACTCAAGGATTTTTCTCCTACACAGAGAGACGAATGACCATGAACTGTACTGTACTGTATTCAACAGGCATGAATCTCACTGCTCTACTAATTGGAAAGAGAAGACAAATCCTTGCAAGGACACCCGCTCTACACTATAAAACCATGAAACATGTTAATAACCTAAACGGCAGTGTTTAAAATGGAAAGATTAAGCATTTAGATTGGCCAATACGTATTCTCATCGTTAATCAACACAGGCGTTTAGAATGCAAAAGATTCAACAAGATTGTCATATTTTCCCAGTCTGTTTCCAACCAGGAGAAAATCTTTATCTCCAGAAGTGTTCAGAAGTGTTACCCATCAGTGTTAACATTCCCATCGTCCTAGTTAAAGTGCATTTAGTCATTAGAAATATATTCCTTATATTCAGATCAGTGTTAAGGAATGTCTGTCACCTTATTTAGATTTCCACACAACTGAACAGGCCATTTGATTCAAAAAATGTTTTTAATGGTTTTGTGGTTGATTTCTGTTTACCTCTCTCAGAGTGAAAAAGACGTGGTAGGGGGCGTCATTACCATATTTCCCAGCATTCTTTGTCGATTTTTATAATAGTTTTAATATGATAGTTTCCTCGTGCACATTGATAGATTAATTTAAATAACGTACATTTTTCTAAACTAATCCAATCTGTAAGGGGTTGGGACTTATTCCACCCGTTACTGAGATGGTTGTTCCAGTTTAGATGGTTTAGTATTGTTCAGGCTTTCACCATAGCAGTGGGTTGTGGATGATGAAATATTCCAATTCTTGGATATCCTCCCACTGGCTGGATTATGATAGGAATTACTAATCACTTCGCAAACCAGCATATTTCAACTTCCTTTGGTGTCCACATCACCAACAAACTATCATGGTCCAAACACACCAAGACATTCGTGAAGAGGGCACGACAACACCTTTTCCCCCTCAGGAGACTGAAAAGATTTGGCATGGGTCCCCAGATCCTAAAAAAGTTATGCACCATCGAGAGCATCCTGACCGGTTGCATCACCGCCTGGTATGGCAACTGCTCGGCATCTGACCACAAGGTGCTACAGAGGGTAGTGCGTACGGCCCAGTACATCACTGGGGTCAAGTTTCCTGCCATCCAGGACCACTATATCAGAGGGTAGTGAGGACAGCCCAGTACATCACTGGGGTCAAGTTTCCTGCCATCCAGGACCACTATATCAGAGGGTAGTGAGGACAGCCCAGTACATCACTGGGACCAAGTTCCCTGCCATCCAGGACCCCAAGTTCCCTGCCATCCAGAAAGCTCAACATATTGTCAAAGACTCCAGTCACCCAAGTCATAGACTGTTCTCTCTGCTACCGCACGGCAAGCGGTACCGGATCACTAAGTCTAGGTCCAAAAGGCTCCTTAACAGCTTCTACCCCCCAAGCCATAAGACTGCTGAACAATTAATCAAATGGCCTCCCGGACTATTTACATTGACCCCCCCCCATTGTTTTTACATTGCTGCTACTCGCTGTTTATTATCTATGGATAGTCACTTTACCACTACCTTCATGTACAAATGACCTTGACTAACCTGTACGGCCGCACATTGACTCTGTACCGGTACCCCCTGTATATAGCCTCCACATTGACTCTGTACCGGTACCCCCTGTATATAGCCTCCACATTGACTCTGTACCGGTACCCCCTGTATATAGCCTCCACAATGACTCTTTACCGTAATACCCTGTATATAGCCTCCACATTGACTCTGTACCGGTACCCCCTGTATATAGCCTCCACATTGACTCTGTATCGGTACCCCCTGTATATAGTCTCCACATTGACTCTGTATCGGTACCCCTGTATATAGCCTCCACATTGACTCTGTACCGGTACCCCCTGTATATAGCCTCCACATTGACTCTGTACCTGGTAACACCCTGTATATAGCCTCCACATTGACTCTGTACCGGTACCCCCTGTATATAGCCTCCACATTGACTCTGTACCGTAACACCCTGTATATAGCCTCCACACGGACTCTGTAGTCTCCACATTGGTACCCCCCTGTATATAGTCTCCACATTGACTCTGTACCGGTACCCCCTGTATATAGTCTCCACATTGACTCTGTATCGGTACCCCCTGTATATAGTCTCCACATTGACTCTGCCGGTACCCCCTGTATATAGTCTCCACATTGACTCTGTACCGGTACCCCCTGTATATAGCCTCCACATTGACTCTGTACTAAAGGTTGGTACCCCCTGTATATAGCCTCCACATTGACTCTGTACCGGTACCCCCTGTATATAGCCTCCACAATGACTCTGTACCGTAACACCCTGTATATAGCCTCCACACGGACTCTGTACCGGTACCCCCTGTATATAGCCTCCACATTGACTCTGTACCGGTACCCCCTGTATATAGCCTCCACATTGACTCTGTACCGGTACCCCCTGTATATAGCCTCCACATTGACTCTGTACCCCCGTATTGACACCCCCTGTATATAGTCTCCACATTGACTCTGTACCGGTACCCCCTGTATATAGCCTCCACATTGACTCTGTACCGTAACACCCTGTATATAGCCTCCACACGGACTCTGTACCGGTACCCCCTGTATATAGCCTCCACATTGACTCTGTACCGGTACCCCCCTGTATATAGTCTCCACATTGACTCTGTATCGGTACCCCCTGTATATAGTCTCCACATTGACTCTGTATCGGTACCCCCTGTATATAGTCTCCACATTGACTCTGTACAGGTACCCCCTGTATATAGCCTATAACTAAAGGCTGATGTGTGTGTGTGTGTGTGTGTGTGTGTGTGTGTGTGTGTGTGTGTGTGTGTGTGTGTGTGTGTGTGTGTGTGTGTGTGTGTGTGTGTGTGTGTGTGTGTGTGTGTGTGTGTGTGTGTGTGTCTCTCTCTCTCTCTCTACTGGTTCTCAAGAAAAGGCAGTGGGTGTGATCTGCTAGCTCTCCAGATGCTGTCTAGGAGTCTAATTGGATATCTATGTCTATCCATTTGTCTTTATTTGTCTGTCAGAGTATATCAGTATCTGTTATCTCTTGTGTGTCCCAGCTGTTTCCCAATTGACACACATGGCTCAGCCTCCAACAGCTCACTAGAGAAAAGAGGAAGGGAGGAACGAGGAGAGGAGAGAAGCGAGAGAACAGGATGGGAGGACTCTTTCTAGTACTCAGGAGGCCTTGAACAAATTGGGAAGACGGATACCTCCCACTGAAGAACCATAATTATCAACATCAACATGAACAGGATAAAGAATAGCCAGAGAACCAGACAGCCGAAGAGAGAGATTAGTCCAGAGATCTACACTACTGTCTCCAGTCCAGAGATCTACACTACTGTCTCCAGAGACCAACACTACTGTCTCCAGTCCAGATATCTACACTACTGTCTCCAGAGACCTACACTACTGTCTCCAGTCCAGAGACCTACACTACTGTCTCCAGAGACCTACACTACTGTCTCCAGTCCAGAGACCTACACTACTGTCTCCAGAGACCTATACTACTGTCTCCAGTCCAGAGACCTACACTACTGTCTCCAGTCCAGAGACCTACACAACTGTCTCCAGAGACCTACACTACTCTCTCCAGTCCAGAGACCTACACTACTGTCTCCAGTCCAGAGACCTACACTACTGTCTCTAGAGACCTACACTACTGTCTCCAGTCCAGAGACCTACACTACTGTCTCCAGAGACCTATACTACTGTCTCCAGTCCAGAGACCTACACTACTGTCTCCAGTCCAGAGACCTACACTACTGTCTCCAGTCCAGAGACCTACACTACTGTCTCCAGAGACCTATACTACTGTCTCCAGTCCAGAGACCTACACTACTGTCTCCAGTCCAGAGACCTACACTACTGTCTCCAGTCCAGAGACCTACACTACTGTCTCCAGTCCAGAGACCTACACTACTGTCTCCAGAGACCTACACTACTGTATCCAGTCCAGAGACCTACACTACTGTATCCAGTCCAGAGACCTACACAACTGTCTCCAGTCCAGAGACCTACACTACTGTCTCCAGTCCAGAGACCTACACTACTGTCTCCAGTCCAGAGACCTACACTACTGTTTCCAGAGACCTACACTACTGTCTCCAGTCCAGAGACCTACACTACTGTCTCCAGAGACCTATACTACTGTCTCCAGTCCAGAGACCTACACTACTGTCTCCAGTCCAGAGACCTACACTACTGTCTCCAGAGACCTACACTACTGTCTCCAGTCCAGAGACCTACACTACTGTCTCCAGAGACCTATACTACTGTATCCAGTCCAGAGACCTACACTACTGTCTCCAGTCCAGAGACCTACACTACTGTCTCCAGAGACCTACACTACTGTCTCCAGTCCAGAGACCTACACTACTGTCTCCAGTCCAGAGACCTACACTACTGTCTCCAGAGACCTACACTACTGTCTCCAGTCCAGAGACCTACACTACTGTCTCCAGTCCAGAGACCTCTACGCCTCGGGTGATTTGAAACACGCCCAACTGTGATGGATTCTGACAGTTTTATGGAGGAGGGCCGACTCCCCACACTCTATTTCAACTTCAGCTTGACAGAGATCACTGGGCTTTTCTCATATGGTTTGGCACGTTTTCATAAGCTTTTCATATGGTAACAGTTATTGAACAGCTGCAACAACTCAGAATAACACTATTATTATATTATACTGTAATACAGGGTATTCAGACCTCTTGACCCCTTTTCAACATTTTGTTACGTTAAAGTCATCAGAGCAGAGAAGCTTCCGTCTGGCCACTCTACCATAAAGGCCTGATTGGTGGAGTGCTGCAGAGATAGTTGTCCTTCTGGAAGGTTCTCCCATCTCCACAGGGGAACAATGGAGCTCTGCCAGAGTGAACATCGGGTTCTTGTACACCTCCCTGACCAAGGCCCTTCTCTCCTGATTGCTCCATTTGGCCAGGCGGCCAGCTCTAGGAAGAGTCTTGGTGGTTCCAAACTTCTTCCATTTAAGAATGATGGAGGCCACTGTGTTCTTGGTGACCTTCAATGCTGCAGAACTATTATGGTACCCTTCCCCCGATCTGACAGACACTGTCAACTGTGGGACCTTATATAGACAGGAGTGTGCCTTTCCACATCATGTCCAATCAATTGAATTTACCACAGGTGGACTCCAATCAAGTTGTAGAAACATTTCAAGGATGATCAATGGAAACAGGATGCATCTGAGTTACATTTTTTGTCTCATAGAAAAGGGTCAGAATTCTTACACTACCTGTCAAAAGGTTTAGAAGACCTACTCATTCAAGGGTTTTTCTTTTTTTTTTTTTTACTTTTTTTTTACATTGTAGAATAATAGTGAAGATATCAAAACTATGAAATAACACATATGGAATCATGTAGTAACCCCAAAAAAAGACTCTTCAAATAGCCACCCTTTGCCTTGATGACAGCTTTGCACACTCTTGGCATTCTCTCAACCAGCTTCACCTGGAATGCTTTTCCAACAGTCTTGAAGGAGTTCCTACATATGCTGAGCACTTGTTGGCTGCTTTCCCTTCACTCTTCGGTCCGACACATCCCAAACCATCTCAATTTGGTTGAGGTCGGGGGATTGTGGAGGCCAGGTCATCTGATGCAGCACTCCATCACTCTCCTTCTTGGTAAAATAGCCCTTACGTAGCCTGGAGGTGTGTTGGGTCATTGTCCTGTTGAAAAACAAAATAGTCCCACTAAGCACAAACCAGATGGGATGGCGTATCGCTGCAGAATGCTGTGGTTGCCATGCTGGTTAAGTGTGCCTTGAATTCTAAATAAATCAAAGACAATGTCACCAGCAAATCACCCCCCCCCCCCACCATAACACCTCCTCCTCCATGCTTCACGGTGGGAAATACACATGCGGAGATCATCTGTTCACAAAGACATGGCGGTTGGAACCAAAAATCTCAGACAGATTTCCACCAGTCTAATGTCCATTGCTTGTGTTGCTTGTGTTTTCGTGTTTGGCCCAAGTAAGTCTCTTCTTCTTCTTGGTGTCCTTTAGTAGTGGTGATGGCCTGATTCACAAAGTCTCCTCTGAACAGTTGATGTTGAGATGTGTCTGTTACTTGAACTCTGTGAAACATTTATTTGGGCTGCAATTTCTGAGGCGGGTAACTCTAATGAACTTATCCTCTGCAGCAGAGGTGACTCTGGGTCTTCCTTTCCTGTGGCGGTCCTCATGAGAGCCAGTTTCATCATAACGCTTAATGGTTTATGCGACTGCACTTCAAGAAACTTTAACAGTTCTTGAAATGTTCTGTATTGACTGACCTTCATGTCTTAAAGTAATGATGGACTGTCATTTATCTTTGCTTATTTGAGCTGTTCTTGCCATAATTTTGACTTGGTATTTTACCAAATAGGGCTGTCTTCTGTATATCCCCCCTACCTTGTCACAACACAACTGACTGGCTCAAACACATTAAGGAGGAAAGAAATTCCATAAATTCACTTTTAACAAGTCACACCTGTTAATTTAAATGCATTCCAGGTGACTACCTTATGAAGCTGGTTGAGAGAATGCCAAGAGTGTGTAAAGATGTCATCAAGGCAAAGGGTGACTACTTTGAAGAATCTCATATATAAAATATATTTTGATTTGTTTAACACTTTTTTGGTTACTACATGATTCCATATGTGTTATTTCATGGTTTTGATGTCTTCACTATTATTCTACAATGTAGAAAATAGTAAAAAAATATAGAAAAACCCTTGAGTAGGTTTTCTAAAACCTTTGACTGGTAGTGTATGTAAAAACGGTATTTATGTTTTATACATTTGCAAAAATGTATAGAAACCTGTTTTCACTTTGTCATTATGGGGTATTGTGATGTCATTATGGGGTATTGTGATGTCATTATGGGGTATTGTGATGTCATTATGGAGTATTGTGTGTAGATTGATGTGTAAAAATAATACTTGAATCCATTTTAGAATAAGGCTGTAACGTAACATAATGAGGAACAATTCCCAGGGGTCTGAATACTTTCTGAATTTACGGTCCGTAAACTATTATCATGAGATTCAACATGATTACAACTTTACATTTTTGCCAGTTTCTCAGCAATGGAGATTCTCCATTGAGATGCTTTCTTAATGTCTTAAGGTGTGGGAAACTGGCCCTCTGAGTCTCAATTTTACCACAATCCTAATGTCTCCTTCTTTCTTGCCAAAGACCAGGGACAAGGGGCCAGGGACAATATCCACAGAACTGCAGAACTATAACTAGAAAACTGTAGAATTGCAGTACTACAATAGAAACCTGTAGGCTGCAGTACTACAATAGAAAACTGTAGAACTGAGGTACTACAACTAGAAACTGTAGAACTGCAGTACTACAATAGAAACCTATAGAACTGCAGTACTATAACTAGAAAACTGTAGACCTGCAGTACTACAATAGAAACCTGTAGAACTGCAGTACTACAACCAGAAACCTGTAGAACTGCAGTACTACAATAGAAACCTGTAGAACTGAGGTACTACAATAGAAACCTGTAGAACTGCAGTACTACAACTAGAAAACTGTAGAACTGCGGTACTATAACTAGAAAACTGTAGACCTGCAGTACTACAATAGAAACCTGTAGAACTGCAGTACTACAACCAGAAACCTGTAGAACTGCAGTTCTACAATAGAAACCTGTAGAACTGAGGTACTACAATAGAAACCTGTAGAACTGAGGTACTACAATAGAAACCTGTAGAACTGAGGTACTACAATAGAAACCTGTAGAACTGCGGTACTATAACTAGAAAACTGTAGAACTGCAGTACTACAATAGAAACCTGTAGAACTGAGGTACTACAATAGAAACCTGTAGAACTGCAGTACTATAACTAGAAAACTGTAGAACTGCAGTACTACAATAGAAACCTGTAGAACTGCAGTACTACAATAGAAACCTGTAGAACCACAGTACTACAAGAGAAACCTGTAGAACTGCAGTACTACAATAGACACCTGTAGAACTGCAGTACTACAATAGAAACCTGTAGAACTGCAGTACTATAACTAGAAAACTGTAGAACTGCAGTACTACAATAGAAACCTGTAGAACTGAGGTACTACAATAGAAACCTGTAGGCTGCAGTACTACAATAGAAAACTGTAGAACTGAGGTACTACAACTAGAAACTGTAGAACTGCAGTACTACAATAGAAACCTATAGAACTGCAGTACTATAACTAGAAAATGTAGACCTGCAGTACTACAATAGAAACCTGTAGAACTGCAGTACTACAACCAGAAACCTGTAGAACTGCAGTACTACAATAGAAACCTGTAGAACTGAGGTACTACAATAGAAACCTGTAGAACTGAGGTACTACAATAGAAACCTGTAGAACTGCAGTACTACAACTAGAAAACTGTAGAACTGCGATACTATAACTAGAAAACTGTAGACCTGCAGTACTACAATAGAAACCTGTAGAACTGCAGTACTACAACCAGAAACCTGTAGAACTGCAGTACTACAATATAAACCTGTAGAACTGAGGTAGAAAACTGAGGTACTACAATAGAAACCTGTAGAACTGCAGTACTATAACTAGAAACTGTAGAACTGCAGTACTATAGAAACCTAGAACTGAGGTACTACAATAGAAACCTGTAGAACAGTACTATAACTAGAGAAACCTGTAGAACTGCAGTACTACAATAGAAACCTGTAGAACTGCAGTACTACAATAGACTAGAAAACTACAATAGAAACCTGTAGAACTGCAGTACTACAATAGAAACCTGTAGAACTGCAGTACTATAACTAGAAACCTGTAGAACTGAGGTACTACAATAGAAAACCTGTAGACTGTAGAACTGAGGTACTACAATAGAAACCTGTAGAACTGCAGTACTATAACTAGAAAACTGTAGAACTGCAGTACTACAATAGAAACCTGTAGAACCACAGTACTACAAGAGAAACCTGTAGAACTGCAGTACTACAATAGACACCTGTAGAACTGCAGTACTACAATAGAAACCTGTAGAACTGCAGTACTATAACTAGAAAACTGTAGAACTGTAGTACTACAATAGAAACCTGTAGAACTGCAGTACTATAACGAGAAAACTGTAGAACTGCAGTACTACAATAGAAACCTGTAGAACCACAGTACTACAAGAGAAACCTGTAGAACTGCAGTACTACAATAGAAACCTGTAGAACTGCAGTACTACAAGAGAAACCTGTAGAACTGCAGTACTACAAGAGAAACCTGTAGAACTGCAGTACTACAAGAGAAACCTGTAGAACTGCAGTACTACAAGAGAAACCTGTAGAACTGCAGTACTACAAGAGAAACCTGTAGAACTGCAGTACTACAAGAGAAACCTGTAGAACTGCAGTACTACAGTTAGAAACCAGATACCCCCCCATCTCTCCTCAAGCATGATAACATTGTCTTGAGTTTTAAATGAGGACTGGTTTGTTACTGTCCTGTGAAGGTTGTGGAGTGTATCTTCTGAACTAAACTGCCTGTCTATATATGAACTGCCTGTCTATATATGAACTGCCTGTCTATATATGAACTGCCTGTCTATTTACATTTACATTGAACTGCCTGTCTATATATGAACTCTGTGCTCGCCCTCCAGAACTAATCTCAGGACCACTAAAGTCTTGATAGACCTGGCAAGAACCACGTAGAGATGACTGAGAGGAAACACAAGCATGGGTAGAGTCCTGATCGGCACTAATAAGGCTACAAATTGTCCAAAGTAGTGCACTATGTAGGGAATAGGGTGCTAAAGTAGTGCACTATATATAGGGAATAGGGTGCCATAGGGCTCTGGTCTAAAGTAGTGCACTATGTAGGGAATAAGGTGCCATAGGGCTCTGGTCTAAAGTAGTGCACTATATATAGGGAATAGGGTGCCAAAGGGCTCTGACAAAAGTAGTGCACTATATATAGGGAATAGGGTGCCATAGGGCTCTGGCCTAAAGAAGTGCACTATATATAGGGAATAGGGTTCCATAGGGCTCTGGTCTAAAGTAGTGCACTATATAGGGAATAGGGTCCCATAGAGCTCTGGTCTAAAGTAGTGCACTATATAGGGAATAGGGTGCCATTTTGGGATGCATAGGGGAGAAAGACACAGTGAATAGAAGGCCGGTTGAATCTTATGTTCAGCCGGTTGGAACGGAAAGACCTTTGTGTGATCCTGAGAAACCTCCGAGGGGTTCCGAGGGGTCCCGAGGGGTTCCGAGGGGTCCCTGGAAGAAGATATACGACTGAAGGAGCCCAATGCTGTGTTGATCGGAATGTGAAGACAGAACAATCAGACACTGAAACAACACCAACTAATTCATATATGTTTTTACCTCTGAATGTAACTTTGAACAGCTGGAGGATCCGAAGGTTACGTTGGAGTGTACCCTAAACACTACACGTTGCGTGGCAGCTACAGGCTGGATTTTAAAGCCTCATTCAGAGTGCACAGAAGCAGCGACGTCATAGTCCGGCGTTCCGTTTGTGAAAAACTGTAGCTACGAGGCTCTGAGACCACCGTCCTCGGAGGACGCACAGCCCGGGACGTGCATCTCCCCACAATTCCCAAAACACGCGGCTCCACCTACGCCTCTTCTATTACGTTGAATGTGTTGACAGTTGGAGAAATTGTTTGGTGAAATTTCGAAAAGTATGAAAGCCAATGGTCCAATAGTCCAAAGTCAATGGTCCAATAGTCCAGAGCCAATGGTCCAATAGTCCAAAGCCAATGGTCCAATAGTCCAAAGCCAATGGTCCAATAGTCCAAAGCCAATGGTCCAATAGTCCAAAGCCAATGGTCCAATAGTCCAGGACACATGTACACGTTTTGGACTCGATGCTAGATGCTTAAATGTTAAGCAGTATGAGAGAGGTACCCTCTTCCTTGGCCTGCTCTGTCCAACCATGGTCAGGCCTCAACAACTCTGATCACTACCCTACCGTGGCCAACCCTGGCCAGGCCTCAACAACTCTGATCACTACCCTACCGTGACCAGGCATCAACAACTCTGATCACTACCCTACTGTGACCAGGCATCAACAACTCTGATCACTACCCTACCGTGGCCAGGCATCAACAACTCTGATCACTACCCTACCGTGGTCAGGCATCAACAACTCTGATCACTACCCTACCGTGGCCAGGCCTCAACAACTCTGATCTCTACCCTACCGTGACCAACCGTGGACAGGCCTCAACAACTCTGATCTCTACCCTACCGTGACCAACCGTGGTCAGGCCTCAACAACTCTGATCTCTACCCTACCGTGGCCAGGCATCAACAACTCTGATCACTACCCTACCGTGACCAACCGTGGTCAGGCCTCAACAACTCTGATCTCTACCCTACCGTGACCAACCGTGGACAGGCCTCAACAACTCTGATCACTACCCTACCGTGGCCAACCGTGACCAGGCCTCAACAACTCTGATCACTACCCTACCGTGGCCAGGCCTCAACAACTCTGATCACTACCCTACCGTGGCCAACCGTGACCAGGCCTCAACAACTCTGATCACTACCCTACCGTGACCTACCGTGGCCAGGCCTCAACAACTCTGATCACTACCCTACCGTGACCACGCCTCAACAACTCTGATCACTACCCTACCGTGACCAAGCCTCAACAACTCTGATCACTACCCTACCGTGACCTACCGTGGCCAGGCCTCAACAACTCTGATCACTACCCTACCGTGACCAAGCCTCAACAACTCTGATCTCTACCCTACTGTGACCAGGCCTCAACAACTCTGATCACTACCCTACCGTGGCCAGGCCTCAACAACTCTGATCACTACCCTACCGTGGCCAACCGTGGCCAGGCCTCAACAACTCTGATCACTACCCTACCGTGACCTACCGTGGCCAGGCCTCAACAACTCTGATCACTACCCTACTGTGACCAGGCCTCAACAACTCTGATCACTACCTTACCGTGACCAGGCCTCAACAACTCTGAACACTACCCTACCATGACCAGGCCTCAACAACTCTGATCACTACCTTACCGTGGCCAGGCCTCAACAACTCTGATCACTACCCTACCGTGGCCAAACGTGGTCAGGCATCAACAACTCTGATCACTACCCTACCGTGGCCAGGCCTCAACAACTCTGATCACTACCCTACCGTGGCCAAGCCTCAACAACTCTGATCTCTACCCTACCGTGGCCAAGCCTCAACAACTCTGATCACTACCCTACCCTGGCCAGGCCTCAACAACTCTGATCACTACCCTACCATGGCCAGGCCTCAACAACTCTGATCACTACCCTACCGTGGCCACGCCTCAACAACTCTGATCACTACCCTACCGTGGCCAGGCATCAACAACTCTGATCACTACCCTACCGTGGCCAACCGTGGTCAGGCATCAACAACTCTGATCACTACCCTACCGTGGCCAGGCATCAACAACTCTGATCACTACCCTACCGTGGCCAGGCATCAACAACTCTGATCACTACCCTACCGTGGCCAACCGTGGCCTGGCATCAACAACTCTGATCACTACCCTACCGTGGCCAACCGTGACCAGGCCTCAACAACTGTGATCACTACCCTACTGTGTCCAAGCCTCAACAACTCTGATCACTACCCTACCGTGGCCAGGCCTCAACAACTCTGATCACTACCCTACCGTGGCCAGGCCTCAACAACTCTGATCACTACCCTACTGTGACCAGGCCTCAACAACTCTGATCACTACCTTACCGTGACCAGGCCTCAACAACTCTGAACACTACCTTACCGTGACCAGGCCTCAACAACTCTGAACACTACCCTACCATGGCCAGGCCTCAACAACTCTGATCACTACCTTACCATGGCCAGGCCTCAACAACTCTGATCACTACCCTACCGTGGCTAACCGTGGTCAGGCATCAACAACTCAGATCACTACCCTACCGTGACCTACCGTGGCCAAGCCTCAACAACTCTGATCACTACCCTACCGTGGCCAGGCCTCAACAACTCTGATCACTACCCGACCATGACCAGGCCTCACAAACTCTGATCACTACCCTACCGTGGCCAAGCCTCAACAACTCTGATCTCTACCCTACCGTGACCAAGCCTCAACAACTCTGATCACTACCCTACCGTGGCCAGGCCTCAACAACTCTGATCACTACCCTACCGTGGCTAACCGTGGTCAGGCATCAACAACTCAGATCACTACCCTACCGTGGCCAACCGTGGCCAAGCCTCAACAACTCTGATCACTACCCTACCGTGGCCAATCGTGGCCAGGCATCAACAACTCTGATCACCTCTTTCCCATGAAAAGTAGAGTTGCTAACGAGTGTGTCTGCAAGACAGTTTGACACGAGAACTGTGTCACACATCCTACAGGCTGTAAACCAACCCCATACTACAGGCTGTAAACCAACCCCATACTACAGGCTGTAAACCAACCCCCTACTACAGACTGTAAACCAACCCCCTACTACAGACTGTAAACCAACCCCCTACTACAGACTGTAAACCAACCCCCTACTACAGACTGTAAACCAACCCCCTACTACAGACTGTAAACCAACCCCCTACTACAGACTGTAAAATCAACCCCTACTACAGGCTGTAAACCAACCCCTACTACAGACTGTAAACCAACCCCCTACTACAGACTGTAAACCAACCCCTAACTACAGACTGTTAACCAACCCCTACTACAGACTGTAAACCAACCCCCTACTACAGACTGTAAACCAACCCCCTACTACAGACTGTAAACCAACCCCCTACTACAGACTGTAAACCAACCCCCTACTACAGACTGTAAACCAACCCCCTACTACAGACTGTAAAAACCCCCCAGACTGTAAACCAACCCCTACTACAGACTGTAAACCAACCCCATACTACAGACTGTAAACCAACCCCTACTACAGACTGTAAACCAACCCCCTACTACAGACTGTAAACCAACCCCTACTACAGACTGTAAAAACCAACCCCCTACTACAGACTGTAAACCAACCCCCTACTACAGACTGTAAACCAACCCCTACTACAGACTGTAAACCAACCCCCTACTACAGACTGTAAACCAACCCCTACTACAGACTGTAAACCAACCCCTACTACAGACTGTAAACCAACCCCCTACTACAGACTGTAAACCAACCCCCTACTACAGACTGTAAACCAACCCCCTACTACAGACTGTAAACCAACCCCCTACTACAGACTGTAAACCAACCCCATACTACAGACTGTAAACGAAACTACAACCCCATACTACAGACATTTAACCAACCCCTACTACAGACTGTTAACCAACCCCATACTACAGACATTTAACCAACCCCATACTACAACCCCATACTACAGACATTTAACCAACCCCTACTACAGACTGTTAACCAACCCCCTACTACAGACTGTAAACCAACCCCCTACTACAGACTGTAAACCAACCCCATACTACAGACTGTAAACCAACCCCCTACTACAGACTGTAAACCAACCCCATACTACAACCCCATACTACAGACTGTAAACCAACCCCTACTACAGACTGTAAACCAACCCCTACTACAGACTGTAAACCAACCCCTACTACAGACTGTAAACCAACCCCATACTACAGACTGTAAACCAACACCCTACTACAGACTGTTAACCAACCCCATACTACAGACTGTTAACCAAGCCCCTACTACAGACTGTAAACCAACCCCTACTACAGACTGTAAACCAACCCCTACTACAGACTGTAAACCAACCCCTACTACAGACTGTAAACCAACCCCTACTACAGACTGTAAACCAACCCCTACTACAGACTGTAAACCAACCCCTACTACAGACTGTAAACCAACCCCTACTACAGACATTTAACCAACCCCCTACTACAGACTGTTAACCAACCCCATACTACAGACATTTAACCAACCCCATACTACAACCCCATACTACAGACATTTAACCAACCCCCTACTACAGACTGTTAACCAACCCCTACTACAGACTGTAAACCAACCCCTACTACAGACTGTAAACCAACCCCATACTACAGACTGTAAACCAACCCCTACTACAGACTGTAAACCAACCCCATACTACAACCCCATACTACAGACTGTAAACCAACCCCTACTACAGACTGTAAACCAACCCCCTACTACAGACTGTAAACCAACCCCTACTACAGACTGTAAACCAACCCCATACTACAGACTGTAAACCAACACCCTACTACAGACTGTTAACCAACCCCATACTACAGACTGTTAACCAATCCCCTACTACAGACTGTAAACCAACCCCTACTACAGACTGTAAACCAACCCCTACTACAGACTGTAAACCAACCCCTACTACAGACTGTAAACCAACCCCTACTACAGACTGTAAACCAACCCCTACTACAGACTGTAAACCAACCCCCTACTACAGACTGTAAACCAACCCCTACTACAGACTGTAAACCAACCCCTACTACAGACTGTAAACCAACAGACTGTAAACCAACCCCTACTACAGACTGTAAACCAACCCCATACTACAGACTGTAAACCAACCCCTACTACAGACTGTAAACCAACCCCATACTACAGACTGTAAACCAACCCCCTACTACAGACTGTAAACCAAGCCCCTACTACAGACTGTAAACCAACCCCCTACTACAGACTGTAAACCAACCCCATACTACAGACTGTAAACCAACCCCCTACTACAGACTGTAAACCTACCCCATACTACAGACTGTAAACCAACCCCTACTACAGACTGTAAACCAACCCCTACTACAGACTGTAAACCAACCCCTACTACAGGCTGTAAACCAACCCCTACTACAGACTGTTAAACCAACCCCATACTACAACCCCTACTACAGACTGTTAACCAACCCCCTACTACAGACTGTTAACCAACCCCATACTACAGACTGTTAACCAACCCCTACTACAGGCTGTAAACCAACCCCCTACTACAGACTGTAAACCAACCCCTACTACAGACTGTAAACCAACCCCTACTACAGACTGTTAACCAACCCCCTACTACAGACTGTAAACCAACCCTACTACAGACTGTAAACCAACCCCTACTACAGACTGTTAACCAACCCCTACTACAGACTGTAAACCAACCCCTACTACAGACTGTAAACCAACCCCATACTACAGACTGTAAACCAACCCCATACTACAGACTGTAAACCAACCCCTACTACAGACTGTAAACCAACCCCTACTACAGACTGTAAACCAACCTCCTACTACAGACTGTAAACCAACCCCTACTACAGACTGTAAACCAACCCCTACTACAGACTGTAAACCAACCCCTACTACAGACTGTAAACCAACCCCTACTACAGGCTGTAAACCAACCCCCTACTACAGACTGTAAACCAACCCCTACGACAGACTGTAAACCAACACTACTACCAACCCCTACTACAGACTGTTAACCAACCCCATACTACAGACTGTAAACCAACCCCCTACTACAGACTGTAAACCAACCCCTACTACAGACTGTAAACCAACCCCTACTACAGACTGTAAACCAACCCCTACTACAGACTGTAAACCAACCCCTACTACAGACTGTAAACCAACCCCTACTACAGACTGTAAACCAACCCCTACTACAGACTGTAAACCAACCCCTACTACAGACTGTAAAAACCAACCCCATACTACAGACTGTAAACCAACCCCATACTACAACATACTACAGACTGTTAACCAACCCCTACTACAGACTGTAAACCAACCCCTACTACAGACTGTAAACCAACCCCTACTACAGACTGTAAACCAACCCCTACTACAGACTGTAAACCAACCCCTACTACAGACTGTAAACCAACCCCTACTACAGACTGTAAACCAACCCCTACTACAGACTGTAAACCAACCCCCACAGACTGTAAACCAACCCCTACTACAGACTGTAAACCTCCCCCTACTACAGACTGTAAACCAACCCCTACTACAGACTGTAAACCAACCCCCTACTACAGACTGTAAACCAACCCCTACTACAGACTGTAAACCAACCCCTACTACAGACTGTAAACCAACCCCATACTACAGACTGTAAACCAACCCCCTACTACAGACTGTAAACCAACCCCTACTACAGACTGTAAACCAACCCCTACTACAGACTGTAAACCAAGCCCCTACTACAGACTGTAAACCAACCCCTACTACAGACTGTAAACCAACCCCATACTACAGACTGTAAACCAACCCCTACTACAGACTGTAAACCTACCCCATACTACAGACTGTAAACCAACCCCTACTACAGACTGTAAACCAACCCCCTACTACAGACTGTAAACCAACCCCTACTACAGGCTGTAAACCAACCCCCTACTACAGACTGTTAACCAACCCCATACCAACCCCTACTACAGACTGTTAACCAACCCCTACTACAGACTGTTAACCAACCCCATACTACAGACTGTTAACCAACCCCTACTACAGGCTGTAAACCAACCCCCTACTACAGACTGTAAACCAACCCCTACTACAGACTGTAAACCAACCCCTACTACAGACTGTTAACCAACCCCTACTACAGACTGTAAACCAACCCCTACTACAGACTGTAAACCAACCCCTACTACAGACTGTAAACCAACCCCTACTACAGACTGTAAACCAACCCCATACTACAGACTGTAAACCAACCATACTACAGACTGTAAACCAACCCCTACTACAGACTGTAAACCAACCCCTACTACAGACTGTAAACCAACCTCCTACTACAGACTGTAAACCAACCCCTACTACAGACTGTAAACCAACCCCTACTACAGACTGTAAACCAACCCCTACTACAGACTGTAAACCAACCCCTACTACAGGCTGTAAACCAACCCCTACGACAGACTGTAAACCAACCCCCTACGACAGACTGTAAACCAACCCCATACTACAACCCCATACTACAGACTGTTAACCAACCCCATACTACAGACTGTAAACCAACCCCTACTACAGACTGTAAACCAACCCCTACTACAGACTGTAAACCAACCCCTACTACAGACTGTAAACCAACCTCCTACTACAGACTGTAAACCAACCCCTACTACAGACTGTAAACCAACCCCTACTACAGGCTGTAAACCAACCCCTACTACAGACTGTAAACCAACCCCTACGACAGACTGTAAACCAAATACTACAACCCCATACTACAGACTGTTAACCAACCCCATACTACAGACTGTAAACCAACCCCTATACAGACTGTAAACCAACCCCCTACTACAGACTGTAAACCAACCCCTACTACAGACTGTAAACCAACCCCCTACTACAGACTGTAAACCAACCCCTACTACAGACTATAAACCAACCCCTACTACAGACTGTAAACCAACCCCCTACTGCAGACTGTAAACCAACCCCCTACTACAGACTGTAAACCAACCCCATACTACAGACTGTTAACCAACCCCCTACTACAGGCTGATAAGGGGCCTTACTAGGGGCCACAGCCCGGTCACCATGTCCCCTCTGTCTTACCCTGACCCTGTGTATCTCTCTCTCTTCAGGAGCAAAGCTTGTCAGGCAGGCAGGGGAAGAGGCCCTAGACCCAGAGCCAACCCTGGGGCCCACAGCCTAAAAGAGAGACTGATAACACTGTGATCATGCTGGTTCCTGCCTTCCTGCCTCTCTGTCCTCCTGCTTTCCAGCCTCTCAGTCCTCCTGCCTTCCAGCCTCTCAGCCCTCCTGCCTTCCTGCCTCTCAGTCCTCCTGCCTTCCTGCCTCTCAGTCCTCCTGCCTTCTAGCCTCTCAGTCCTCCTGCCTTCCAGCCTCTCAGTCCTCCTGCCTTCCAGCCTCTCAGTCCTCCTGCCTTCCAGTCTCTCAGTCCTCCTGCCTTCCAGCCTCTCAGTCCTCCTGCCTTTCAGTCCTCCTGCCTTCCAGCCTCTCAGTCCTCCTGCCTGAGTGAGGAAAGAGGTGATATTTACACAATCTAACCCCTCCCTCCCTCCCTCCATCCACACCCCCAGTTCAATGTTCCATTGAGACAACGATGAAAGAAAAAGCAGAGCTCAAACACCAGCTAGTGTTGACCTGGTGAAAACTAATATTTACCCACACATTAACAAGGACAGACCTCCTTGTTTTCTGTCTTTATGTCGTCTGTCTTTCTTTCTCTCTCTCTCTCTCTTTCTCTCTGTCTCTCTCTCTCTCTTTCTCTCCCTCTCTCTCTTTCTCTCTCTCTCTATCTCTCTCTCCCTCTCTCTCTCTCTCTTTCTCTCCTCTCTCTCTCTCGTTCTCTCCCTCTCTCTTTCTCTCCCTCTCTCTCTCTCATTCTCTCCCCTCTCTCTCTCTCTCTCTCTCTCTCTCTCTCTCTCTCTCTCTCTCTCTCTCTCTCTCTCTCTTTCTCTCCCTCTCTCCCTCTCTCTCTCTCTCTCTCTCTCTCTCTCTCTCTTCTCTCCCTCTCTCTCTCTCTCTCCCTCCTCTCCTCTCTCTCTCTCTCTCTCTCTCTCCTTTCTCTCTCTCTCTCTCTCTCTCTCTCTCTCTCTCTCTCTCTTTCTCTCTCTCTGTCTCTCTCTGTCTCCAATCTCTCTCTCTCTCTCTCTCTCTCTCTTTCTCTCTTTTCTTTTTTCTCCTGATCCTTCGTTCATGGTAAAGATTAACATTGACAAACATCAGGCCTAGTATGGAAAGCCAACCCTCCAACTATCAGCGACCATTTAGAAAAACAAATAAGCAAGACTCGCAACATATAAGTTCAGAGAGGAGAGAATATGCATTAACAAAGTTCAGTTCGGGTTGAAATATTTATAAATATGAATATGAATAATAATCTAAACATTGTATCTCTCCTCACATTTTGAGAAGAAATGCACCAGCAACACGAAATGTCAACCCTTCTATTTCTATGTCCCTGTCCGCCCTCAACAGAATGGCGCCATTGTTTGAGGATATTTAACTTGACCATTATGCTATTATCGCCACACTGTCATTCAGCTGTAGGGTGTTTGTCCGGGAAGAACCTAATAGACTATTTTAGTCTATAATTTAGTATTTGACCATTTTTGTCTGTGTTTTTGTTGTCGTTGTCGTTTACAGCTTTACTAAAGGAAATGTCACGTAACAAATACGTGTTCTGTACGAACACGGCGTTCAGATATTCCTGATGACGTGGGAACTATAAAACACAGACGGCTACTGTTTAGAGGGAACTGTCTTACACATTGTGGGACAGTTTCCTGGACAATGATTAATACGTCTCGTCATATACTAAAAATAAACGCTCCATTACAAATGCTTTCAGTCCAGGGCACGGCTTAATCTTCAGTCCAGGAACCAGGCCGATATGTCATCTCTGTCTTCATTATAGAGATATCTTCTCTGCCTTCATTATAGAGATATCTTCTCTGCCTTCATTAGAAATATATCTTCTCTGCCTTCATTAGAAATATATCTTCTCTGCCTTCATTATAGAGATATCTTCTCTGCCTTCATTATAGAGATATCTTCTCTGCCTTCATTATAGAGATATCTTCTCTGCCTTCATTAGAAATATATCTTCTCTGCCTTCATTATAGAGATATCTTCTCTGCCTTCATTAGAAATATATCTTCTCTGCCTTCATTAGAAATATATCTTCTCTGCCTTCATTTGAAATATATCTTCTCTGCCTTCATTATAAAGATATCTTCTCTGCCTTCATTATAAATATATCTTCTCTGCCTTCATTAGAAATAAATTTTCTCTGCCTTCATTATAAAGATATCTTCTCTGCCTTCATTATAAAGATATCTTCTCTGCCTTCATTATAAAGATATCTTCTCTGCCTTCATTATAAATACGGCATCAGGGACCGTGCTGTTCTAGCATCAGAACTAGAAGGACAGGTTGCATCCCAGACACTAGAGGGACAGGTTACATCCCAGACACTAGAGGGACAGGTTACATCCCAGACACTAGAGGGACAGGTTACATCCCAGACACTAGAGGGACAGGTTACATCCCAGACACTAGAGGGACAGGTTCCATTCCAGACACTAGAGGGACAGGTTACAGCCCAGACACTAGAGGGACAGGTTACATCCCAGACACTAGAGGGACAGGTTCCATTCCAGACACTAGAGGGACAGGTTACATCCCAGACACTAGAGGGACAGGTTACATCCCAGACACTAGAGGGACAGGACACCAGAGAGGGGACAGGTTACAGCCCAGACACTAGAGGGACAGGTTACAGCCCAGACACTAGAGGGACAGGTTACATCCCAGACACTAGAGGGACAGGTTACATCCCAGACACTAGAGGGACAGGTTACATCCCAGACACTAGAGGGACAGGTTACATCCCAGACACTAGAGGGACAGGTTACATCCCAGACACTAGAGGGACAGGTTACATCCCAGACACTAGAGGGACAGGTTCCATTCCAGACACTAGAGGACAGGTTCCCAGACACTAGAGGGACAGGTTACATCCCAGACACTAGAGGGACAGGTTCCATTCCAGACACTAGAGGGACAGGTTACATCCCAGACACTAGAGGGACAGGTTACATCCCAGACACTAGAGGGACAGGTTACAGCCCAGACACTAGAGGGACAGGTTACATCCCAGACACTAGAGGGACAGGTTACATCCCAGACACTAGAGGGACAGGTTACAGCCCAGACACTAGAGGTACAGGTTACATCCCAGACACTAGAGGGACAGGTTAGAGGGACATCATCCCAGACACTAGAGGGACAGGTTACATCCCAGACACTAGAGGGACAGGTTACATCCCAGACACTAGAGGGACAGGTTACATCCCAGACACTAGAGGGACAGGTTCCATTCCAGACACTAGAGGGACAGGTTACATCCCAGACACTAGAGGGACAGGTTACAGCCCAGACACTAGAGGGACAGGTTAGAGGGACATCCCAGACACTAGAGGGACAGGTTACATCCCAGACACTAGAGGGACAGGTTACATCCCAGACACTAGAGGGACAGGTTACAGCCCAGACACTAGAGGGACAGGTTACATCCCAGACACTAGAGGGACAGGTTACATCCCAGACACTAGAGGGACAGGTTCCATTCCAGACACTAGAGGGACAGGTTACATCCCAGACACTAGAGGGACAGGTTACATCCCAGACACTAGAGGGACAGGTTACATCCCAGACACTAGAGGGACAGGTTACATCCTAGACACTAGAGGGACAGGTTACAGCCCTAGAGGGACACTAGAGGGACAGGTTACATCCCAGACACTAGAGGGACAGGTTACATCCCAGACACTAGAGGGACAGGTTACATCCCAGACACTAGAGGGACAGGTTACATCCCAGACACTAGAGGGACAGGTTACAGCCCAGACACTAGAGGGACAGGTTACATCCCAGACACTAGAGGGACAGGTTACATCCCAGACACTAGAGGGACAGGTTACAGCCCAGACACTAGAGGGACAGGTTACATCCCAGACACTAGAGGGACAGGTTCCCAGACACTAGAGGGACAGCCCAGACACTAGAGGGACAGGTTACATCCCAGACACTAGAGGGACAGGTTACAGCCCAGACACTAGAGGGACAGGTTACATCCCAGACACTACAGGGACAGGTTACACCCCAGACACTAGAGGGACAGGTTACATCCCAGACACTACAGGGACAGGTTACATCCTAGACACTACAGGGACAGGTTACATCCCAGACACTAGAGGGACAGGTTACATCCCAGACACTAGAGGGACAGGTTACATCCCAGACACTAGAGGGACAGGTTACAGCCCAGACACTAGAGGGACAGGTTACATCCCAGACACTAGAGGGACAGGTTACAGCCCAGACACTAGAGGGACAGGTTACATCCCAGACACTAGAGGGACAGGTTACATCCCAGACACTAGAGGCACAGGTTACAGCCCAGACACTACAGGGACAGGTTACATCCTAGACACTAGAGGCACAGGTTACAGCCCAGACACTACAGGGACAGGTTACATCCTAGACACTACAGGGACAGGTTACAGACATACAGACCAGGACTCTCACACTGAATGGAGACTACATGTTTGTGGATTTAACCTAGTTTTAATAGATTTATGGTACTTTTTTTTAGTCACAGAAAACGAATGGGTTCTCGTAGGTGTTTGTACTTAATACCTGGCGTTCTCGCCTTTAGCAGACAGCATGCTGTCACTGCTACAATGCCGTGATCAGGGGCGTGTTTGGTCCCTCTTTCTTTGCACAGTTGTTGGATGAGGACTTGTATTTCATCAAAGGGGTCTTTGAGCGCAGCGACACACAGCCACACAATAGGAGAGGGCTGGGTTTCTCTCTGTGGCTGTTTCCCCTCTCTTTATGTGAATGAGTCGACGGCCCGCTGGAGAAGAGGGGTTAGCTGATCGTGTCTCAACGGGCACGGGCACTCCCCTCTCCTCTATACCTCCTCCTCCTCCTCTCCCCTCTCCTCTATACCTCCTCCTCCCCTCTCCTCTATACCTCCTCCTCCTCCTCCCCTCTCCTCTATACCTCCTCCTCCCCTCTCCTCTATACCTCCTCCTCCTCCTCCCCTCTCCTCTATACCTCCTCCTCCTATCTCCCCCTACCTCCTCCTCCTATCTCCCCCTACCTCCTCCTCTTCCTCCTCCCCTCTCCTCTATACCTCCTCCTCCTATCTCCTCCAGACAGGCAGGCGAGGTCTGGGACGAGGTCAGGGAGGGTCGGGGACGAGGTCTGGGACGAGGTCGGGGACAAGGTCTGGGACGAGGTCGGGGACGAGGTCGGGGAGGGGACGAGGTCTGGGACGAGGTCGGGGACGAGGTCTGGGACGAGGTTGGGGACGAGGTCTGGGACGAGGTCTGGGACGAGGTCGGGGACGAGGTTGGGGACGAGGTCGGGGACAAGGTCGGGGAGGGTCGGGGACGAGGTCGGGGAGGGTCTGGGACTTTGTTAAGACAGGTTCCTGACTACAGTGACCTCTAGTGCAGTCAGAACATGTAGAGATCAGGACTAATCTGTCCCACAGCTGGCACAGGCCCAAGGACACAACACACACACACACACACACACATGATTATGCACTCACTCATTCACAAAACACACACCGTTGGCAGGAGGCACAAGCTTCCTCTCTGTCTCTCAAGGCTCCTTTCAAAATAATTCCAGTTGACCAACGAACAGGAAGTTAGAAGTTTGGAGCTCTGGGAAGCACACACACAAATGTGCGTATGCACTCACACACGCACACGCACACACGCACACACACACACACACACACACACACACACACACACACACACACACACATATGATTATGCACTCACTCATTCACAAAACACACACACACACACACACGCACACACACACACACACACACCAGTACAACCACACACACACACACACACACACACACACACACAGAGTATTTGACATTTCAATCCAAGATAGAACACGAATGGTCTCTTTTTACACTTTCCCAGCTGGAAGTCTTATTCCTCTCCCTCCTTCTCTCCCTCCGTCTCCCTCCTTCTCTCCCTCCGTCTCCCTCCTTCTCTCCCTCCTTCTCTCCCTCCTTCTCTCTCTCCTTCTCTCCCTCCATCTCCCTCCTTCTCCCTCCTTCTCTCCCTCCTTCTCTCCCTCCCTCACCCTGTCTCTCCCTCCTTCTCTCTCTCCTTCTCTCCCTCCGTCTCCCTCCTTCTCTACCTCCCTCACCCTGTCTCTCCCTCCTTCTCTCCCTCCTTCTCTCCCTCCCTCACCCTGTCTCTCTCTCCTTCTCTCCCTCCGTCTCCCTCCAGCTCTCTCTCCTTCTCTCCCTCCCTCACCCTGTCTCTCCCTCCTTCTCTCCCTCAGTCTCCCTCCTTCTCTCCCTCCTTCTCTCCCTCCGTCTCCCTCCTTCTCTCCCTCCGTCTCCCTCCTTCTCCCTCCTTCTCTCCCTCCCTCACCCTGTCTCTCCCTCCTTCTCTCCCTCCTTCTCTCCCTCCGTCTCCCTCCTTCTCCTCCTTCTCTCCCTCCTTCTCTCCCTCCCTCACCCTGTCTCTCCCTCCTTCTCTCTCTCCTTCTCTCCCTCCGTCTCTCCCTCCGTCTCTCCCTCCATCTCTCCCTCCTTCTCTCCCTCCTTCTCTCCCTCCTCTCTCTCCCCTCTCCCTCCTTCTCTCCCTCCGTCTCCCTCCTCACCCTGTCCTCCCTCCTTCTCTCCCTCCGTCTCCTCCTTCTCTCTCACCCTCTCCCTCCCCTCCTTCTCTCCCTCCTTCTCTCCCTCCTTCTCTCCTCTCCTTCTCTCCCTCCGTCTCCTCCTTCTCTCCCTCCTTCTCTCCTCCGTCTCCCTCCTTCTCTCCCCCTTCTCTCCCTCCTTCTCCCTCCGTCTCTCCCTCCGTCTCCCTCCTTCTCTCCCTCCTTCTCTCCCTCCTTCTCTCCCTCCTTCCCTCCCTCCTCTCCCTCCTTCTCTCCCTCCGTCTCCCTCCTTCTCTCCCTCCGTCTCCCTCCTTCTCTCCCTCCTTCTCTCCTCCTTCTCTCCCTCCGTCTCCCTCCTTCTCTCCCTCCTTCTCTCCTCCTTCTCTCCCTCCGTCTCCCTCCTTCTCTCCCTCCTCTCTCTCCCTCTCTCCCTCCGTCTCCCTCCTTCTCTCCCTCCGTCTCCTCCTTCTCTCCCTCCTTCTCTCCCTCCGTCTCCCTCCCTCTCTCTGTCTTTCCCTCCTTCTCTCCCTCCGTCTCCCTCCTTCTCTCCCTCCTTCTCTCCCTCCTTCTCTCCCTCCGTCTCCCTCCTTCTCTCCCCCGTCTCTCCCTCCTTCTCTCCCTCCGTCTCCCTCCTTCTCTCCCTCCGTCTCCCTCCTTCTCTCCCTCCGTCTCCCTCCTTCTCTCCCTCCTTCTCCCTCCTTCTCTCCCTCCTTCTCTCCCTCGGTCTCCCTCCCTCACCCTGTCTTTCCCTCCTTCTCTCCCTCCGTCTCCCTCCTTCTCTCTCTCCTTCTCTCCCTCCGTCTCCCTCCTTCTCTCTCTCCTTCTCTCCCTCCGTCTCCCTCCTTCTCTCCCTCCTTCTCTCCCTCCGTCTCCCTCCTTCTCTCCCTCCGTCTCCCTCCCTCACCCTGTCTCTCCCTCCTTCTCTCCCTCCTTCTCTCCCTCCGTCTCCCTCCTTCTCTCCCTCCTTCTCTCCCTCCGTCCCCCTCCTTCTCTCCCTCCTTCTCTCCCTCCGTCTCCCTCCCTCACCCTGTCTTTCCCTCCTTCTCTCCCTCTGTCTCCCTCCTTCTCTCTCTCCTTCTCTCCCTCCGTCTCCCTCCTTCTCTCCCTCCTTCTCTCCCTCCGTCTCCCTCCTTCTCTCCCTCCTTCTCTCCCTCCGTCTCCCTCCTTCTCTCCCTCCTTCTCGCCCTCCTTCTCTCCCTCCCTCACCCTGTCTCTCCCTCCTTCTCTCCCTCCGTCTCCCTCCTTCTCTCCCTCCTTCTCCCTCCGTCTCCCTCCTTCTCTCCCTCCTTCTCTCCCTCCTTCTCTCCCTCCCTCCCCCGTCTCTCCCTCCGTCTCTCCCACGTCTCTCCTCCTTCTCTCCCTCCGTCTCTCCCTCCTTCTCTTCTCTCCCTCCTTCTCTCCCTCCTCTCCCTCCTTCTCCCTCCTTCTCTCTCCTCCTCCTCCCCTGTCTCTCCTCACTCCTGTCTCTCCCTCCTTCTCTCTCTCCTTCTCTCCCTCCTTCTCTCTCTCCTTCTCTACCTCCCTCACCCTGTCTCTCCCTCCTTCTCTCCCTCCGTCTCCCTCCTTCTCTCTCTCCTTCTCTCCCTCCCTCACCCTGTCTCTCCCTCCTTCTCTCCCTCTGTCTCCCTCCTTCTCTCCCTCCTTCTCTCCCTCCGTCTCCCTCCTTCTCTCCCTCCGTCTCCCTCCTTCTCCCTCCTTCTCTCCCTCCTTCTCTCCCTCCCTCACCCTGTCTCTCCCTCCTTCTCTCCCTCCTTCTCTCCCTCCGTCTCCCTCCTTCTCCCTGTCTCCCTCCTTCTCTCCCTCCTTCTCTCCCTCCCTCACCCTGTCTCTCCCTCCTTCTCTCTCTCCTTCTCTCCCTCCGTCTCCCTCCGTCTCCCTCCTTCTCTCCCTCCTTCTCTCCCTCCGTCTCCCTCCTTCTCTCTCTCCTTCTCTCCCTCCGTCTCTCCCTCCGTCTTCCTCCTTCTCTCCCTCCGTCTCCCTCCTTCTCTCCCTCCTTCTCTCCCTCCGTCTCCCTCCGTCTCCCTCCGTCTCTCCCGCCGTCTCCCTCCTTCTCTCCCTCCTTCTCTCCCCCGTCTCCCTCCTTCTCTCCCTCCGTCTCCCTCCGTCTCCTCCTCCTTCTCTCCCCGTCTCTCCCTCCTTCTCTCCCTCCGTCTCCCTCCTTCTCTCCCTCCGTCTCTCCCTCCGTCTCCCTCCTTCTCTCCCTCCGTCTCCCTCCTTCTCTCAATCCGTCTCTCCCTCCTTCTCTCCCTCCGTCTCCCTCCTTCTCTCTCTCCTTCTCTCTCCTCCGTCTCTCCCTCCTTCTCTCCCTCCTTCTCTCCCTCCTTCTCTCCCTCCTTCTCTCCCTCCTTCTCTCCCTCCGTCTCCCTCCTTCTCTCCCTCGTCTCCCTCCTTCTCTCCCTCCTTCTCTCCTCCTTCTCTCCCTCCTTCTCTCCCTCCGTCTCCCTCCGTCTCCCTCCCTCACCCTGTCTTTCCCTCCTTCTCTCCCTCCGTCTCCCTCCTTCTCTCTCTCCTTCTCTCCCTCCTTCTCTCCCTCCTTCTCTCCCTCGTCTCCCTCCTTCTCTCCCCGTCTCTCCCTCCTTCTCTCCCTCCTTCTCTCCCTCCTTCTCTCCCTCCTTCTCTCCTTCTCTCCCTCCTTCTCTCCCTCCTTCTCTCCTCCTCTCTCCTCCGTCTCCTCCTTCTCTCCCTCCGTCTCCCTCCTTCTCTCCCTCCTTCTCCCTCCTTCTCTCCCTCCCCTGTCTTTCCCTCCTTCTCTCCCTCCGTCTCCCTCCTTCTCTCTCTCCTTCTCTCCCTCCGTCTCCCTCCTTCTCTCCCTCCTTCTCTCTCTCCTTCTCTCCCTCCGTCTCCCTCCTTCTCTCCTCCTTCTCTCCCTCCGTCTCCCTCCTTCTCTCCCTCCTTCTCTCCCTCCGTCTCCCTCCCTCACCCTGTCTCTCCCTCCTTCTCTCCCTCCGTCTCCCTCCTTCTCTCCCTCCTTCTCTCCCTCCGTCTCCCTCCTTCTCTCCCTCCGTCTCCCTCCCTCACCCTGTCTTTCCCTCCTTCTCTCCCGCCGTCTCCCTCCTTCTCTCCCTCCTTCTCTCCCCCGTCTCTCCCTCCTTCTCTCCCTCCGTCTCCCTCCGTCTCCCTCCTTCTCTCCCCGTCTCTCCCTCCTTCTCTCCCTCCGTCTCCCTCCTTCTCTCCCTCCGTCTCCCTCCGTCTCCCTCCTTCTCTCCCTCCGTCTCCCTCCTTCTCTCAATCCGTCTCCCTCCTTCTCTCCCTCCGTCTCCCTCCTTCTCTCTCTCCTTCTCTCCCTCCGTCTCCCTCCTTCTCTCCCTCCTTCTCTCCCTCCTTCTCTCCCTCCGTCTCCCTCCTTCTCTCCCTCCTTCTCTCCCTCCGTCTCCCTCCTTCTCTCCCTCCGTCTCCCTCCTTCTCTCCCTCCTCTCTCTCCCTCCTTCTCTCCCTCCGTCTCCCTCCGTCTCCCTCCCTCACCCTGTCTTTCCCTCCTTCTCTCCCTCCGTCTCCCTCCTTCTCTCTCTCCTTCTCTCCCTCCTTCTCTCCCTCCTTCTCTCCCTCCTTCTCCCTCCTTCTCTCCCCCCGTCTCCCTCCTTCTCTCCCCCTCTCCCTCCTTCCTCCTCCTCCTCTCCCTCCTTCTCTCCTCCCTCCTTCTCTCCTCCTTCTCTCCCTCCTTCTCTCCCCTTCTCTCCCTCCGTCTCCCTCCTTCTCTACCTCCGTCTCCCTCCTTCTCTCCCTCCGTCTCCCTCCTTCTCTCCCTCCGTCTCCCTCCTTCTCTCCCTCCTTCTCTCCCTCCGTCTCCCTCCCTCACCCTGTCTTTCCCTCCTTCTCTCCCTCCGTCTCCCTCCTTCTCTCTCTCCTTCTCTCCCTCCGTCTCCCTCCTTCTCTCCCTCCTTCTCTCTCTCCTTCTCTCCCTCCGTCTCCCTCCTTCTCTCCCTCCTTCTCTCCCTCCGTCTCCCTCCTTCTCTCCCTCCTTCTCTCCCTCCGTCTCCCTCCCTCACCCTGTCTCTCCCTCCTTCTCTCCCTCCGTCTCCCTCCTTCTCTCCCTCCTTCTCTCCCTCCGTCTCCCTCCTTCTCTCCCTCCGTCTCCCTCCCTCACCCTGTCTTTCCCTCCTTCTCTCCCTCCGTCTCCCTCCTTCTCTCTCTCCTTCTCTCCCTCCGTCTCCCTCCCTCCTTCTCTCCCTCCTTCTCTCCCTCCGTCTCCCTCCTTTCTCTCCCTCCTTCTCTCCCTCCGTCTCCCTCCTTCTCTCTCCGTCTCTCCCTCCGTCTCTCTCCCTCCTTCTCTCCCTCCTTCTCTCCCTCCGTCTCCCTTCTTCTCTCTCTCCGTCTCTCCCTCCTTCTCTCCCTCCTTCTCTCTCTCCTTCTCTCCCTCCCTCACCCTGTCTCTCTCTCCCTCACCCTGTCTCTCCCTCCTCTCTCTCCTTCTCTCCCTCCGTCTCCCTCCTTCTCTCTCTCCTTCTCTCCCTCCGTCTCCCTCCTTCTCTCCCTCCGTCTCCCTCCTTCTCTCTCTCCTTCTCTCCCTCCCTCACCCTGTCTCTCCCTCCTTCTCTCGCTCCGTCTCCCTCCTTCTCTCCCTCCCTGCCCCGTCTCTCCCTCCTTCTCTCCCTCCGTCTCCCTCCTTCTCTCCCTCCCTCCCCCGTCTCTCCCTCCTTCTCCCTCCCTCCCTCTCTCTCCCTCCGTCTCCCTCCCTCCCTCCATTTCTCTCTCATTCCCTCCCTCCATCTCTCCCTCCCTCCCCTGTGTCTGAGCATCGTACAAAGTGCCAGGGGCACATAAGCAGTAAGTGGCTCTTTAGAGGCGCTGTGTGTGTTTTTGGATGGGAGTCCCCTTGGGAAGAGGAGATGGAAGAACAGCAGCAGAATGAGAGAGAGAGAGAAGAAGACATGGGGGAAGGGGGTAATGGGGTTGACATCCCTACTGTTCCTTAATGGATGCTAGTTTTATCCACAGCATGCTAGTTTATCCACAGCATGCTAGTTTTATCCACAGCATGCTAGTTTTATCCACAGCATGCTAGTTTTATCCACAGCATGCTAGTTTTAGCCACAGCATGCTAGTTGTATCCACAGCATGCTAGTTTTAGCCACAGCATGCTAGTTTTAGCCACATCATGCTAGTTTTATCCACAGCATGCTAGTTTTAGCCACAGCATGCTAGTTTTATCCACAGCATGCTAGTTTTATCCACAGCATGCTAGTTTTAGCCACAGCATGCTGGTTTTAGCCACATCATGCTAGTTTTATCCACAGCATGCTAGTTTTAGCCACAGCATGCTAGTTGTATCCACAGCATGCTAGTTTTAGCCACAGCATGCTAGTTTTAGCCACAGCATGCTAGTTTTATCCACAGCATGCTAGTTTTAGCCACAGCATGCTAGTTTTAGCCACAGCATGCTAGTTTTAGCCACAGCATGCTAGTTGCCACACGCACAGACAGACTTTAGATGTCTGATGTCTCCGTCCAGTACGGATACGGCTCCTGTCAAAGTGAGACGGATAACGAGTTACTTTTCAAAAAACCCGCTTCACTGCCAAGAGATCCGGACTCCCTACTGACTAAAACTGTTCTAGAAAAAAGTCTATGATGCACAACAGCCGCGGCGTTTTCTTTTCCTAACAAGGGAAAATAGTCCGAATGTTCTTACAGACAGACTGTACAATGAGCCGCGGCCAAAAGCAGTAGGAGATTCCATTGTGATGAGCTCAGATCTGACTTCAGTCATGTCAAGAGTCAATGCCACCCAAACAGTTAAAACATGGGTAGATTTAAACCACTGACCCCAGACCTGTTACATCTGCCCCATTGCCTATGATGGGAACAGACTGGGCACTTCACATCAGCATCAGGCACAAGGCCTCTGTTCTTTCATTTGGTTTTCTGTGGGTCTTTTAGGGAATTGCAGTAAACTCTCCACAGTCACAGTGTAAGAAGTGCCATTGGTTTTTGTGTGGTACTTCACCCCTTCAGGGGAACAGGGTATTACTCAGACGGTGGTCCTGTTTACAGTGTGTGATGGTATGGAACGTATCCAAGCCTGTCCACAGGTACTATACCTTCTGGAGTGTTGGCTGTTCAGTGTGTATCTCCGAACACTTCGATACATCACCATAAGAAGAACATGACAGAGTCTCATTATCTAGTAGAGACCCGGCTCAGTCTAATTATCTAGTAGAGACCCGGCTCAGTCTAATTATCTAGTAGAGACCCGGCTCAGTCTAATTATCTAGTAGAGACCCGGCTCAGTCTAATTATCTAGTAGAGACCCGGCTCAGTATAATTATCTAGTAGAGACCCGGCTCAGTCTCATTATCTAGTAGAGACCCGGCTCAGTCTAATTATCTAGTAGAGACCCGGCTCAGTCTCATTACCTAGTAGAGACCCGGCTCAGTCTCATTACCTAGTAGAGACCCGGCTCAGTCTCATTATCTAGTAGAGACCCGGCTCAGTCTAATTATCTAGTAGAGACCCGGCTCAGTCTAATTATCTAGTAGAGACCCGGCTCAGTCTAATTATCTAGTAGAGACCCGGCTCAGTCTCATTACCTAGTAGAGAACCGGCTCAGTCTAATTATCTAGTAGAGACCCAGCTCAGCCTTATTACCTAGTAGAGACCCAGCTCAGCCTTATTACCTAGTAGAGACACAGCTCAGCCATATTACGTAGTATAGAGAGAGAGCCTGAGAAAATACCCTCCCCAAAAAACATTACAGCCACTCAGTCCCTCCTCCAGCTTCCAGCCACTACCACAGTTCATCATATAGCCTGCTTGGCCTTGTTGTCTCTCTCTCCCCTGTTGGAGGCCCTCTCCCTCCCTCTCATTCTCTCTCAGTCCTCTCTAACTGGGGCTGTCATTCGCCTATTATGGTCAGGGCTGGTTGGTCTCTCTCTCTCTCTCTCTCTCTCTCTCTCTCTCTCTCTCTCTCTCCCTGTCTGTCTCTCTCTCCCCTGTCTCTCTCTCCCCTGTCTCTCTCTCCTTCACTCTCTCTCTCCTCTTTTTCCATCTCTCTCTGTCACATACTCCCCATTGTTGCTAAGCATTTCCCTCTCTTTCTCTCTCTGCCTCTCTGGCTCATTTTCCTGCTCACTAAACATAATGAAAGAGAGAGGAGATGTGTGTGTGTGTGTGCGTGTGTGAATGTGTGATAGGGAGAGAGAGTCATGTATGACAGGGTATGGGGGAGTGGACTCAGTCCAGATTCCGTCCAAAACAGAGACAGAAAGAGAATGATTGGCTACAGAAAAGAGACAACTCTGCTTTGTGGAAAGTATCTCTCTTTCCAGAGGAACAAATAGAAACTTTGGAGGTGACTACAACTATCTGAATACAGATGTTAGGAAGTGACTCCTTTTCTGAAACTATTGTATTGGCTGCCTTCAACCAATGGCAGGGCTCTACCTGGAACTGCATGTCGGATTGGCTGCCATCAACCAATAACAGGGCTGTGTCTGGAAGAGAAACACTCTTTAACATGCCGCTTTTTCGTAGCAGGTTAGGAGAACTAATGTAGCAGGTTAGGATAACTAATGTAGCAGGTTAGGATGATTAAGGTTGTAGGTTAAAAGAACTAATGTAGCAGGTTAGGATGATTAAGGTAGCAGGTTAGAAGAACTAATGTAGCAGGTTAGGATAATTAATGTAGCAGGTTAGAATAATTAATGTAGCAGGTTAGGAGAACTAATGTAGCAGGTTAGGAGAACTAATGTAGCAGGTTAGGACAACTAATGTAGCAGGTTAGGAGAACTAATGTAGCAGGTTAGGAGAACTAATGTAGCAGGTTAGGAGAACTAATGTAGCAGGTTAGGAGAACTAATGTAGCAGGTTAGGAGAACTAATGTAGCAGGTTATTAGGATAACTAATGTAGCAGGTTAGGAGAACTAATGTAGCAGGTTAGGAAGACTAATGTAGCAGGTTAGGATAACTAATGTAGCAGGTTAGAACTAATGTAGCAGGTTAGGAGAACTAATGTAGCAGGTTTGGAGAACTAATGTAGCCGGTTAGGATCATTAAGGTAGCAGGTTAGGAGAACTAATGTAGCAGGTTAGGATAATTAAGGTAGCAGGTTAGGAGAACTAATGTAGCAGGTTAGGAGAACTAATGTAGAAGGTTAGGAGAACTAATGTAGCAGGTTAGGATAATTAATGTAGCAGGTTAGGAGAACTAATGTAGCAGGTTAGGAGAACTAATGTAGCAGGTTAGGACAAGTAATGTAGCAGGTTAGGATCATTAAGGTAGCAGGTTAGGAGAACTAATGTAGCAGGTTAGGATAATTAAGGTAGCAGGTTAGGAGAACTAATGTAGCAGGTTAGGAGAACTAATGTAGCAGGTTAGGAGAACTAATGTAGCAGGTTAGGAGAAATAATGTAGCAGGTTAGGATAATTAAGGTAGCAGGTTAGGAGAACTAATGTAGCAGGTTAGGAGAACTAATGTAGCAGGTTAAAAGAACTAATGTAGCAGGTTAGGAGAACTAATGTAGCAGGTTAGGAGAACTAATGTAGCAGGTTAGAACTAATGTAGCAGGTTAGGAGAACTAATGTAGCAGGTTTGGAGAACTAATGTAGCAGGTTAGGACAACTAATGTAGCAGGTTAGGAGAACTAATGTAGCAGGTTAGGAGAACTAATGTAGCAGGTTAGGAGAACTAATGTAGCAGGTTAGGAGAACTAATGTAGCAGGTTAGGATAATTAAGGTAGCAGGTTAGGAGAACTAATGTAGCAGGTTAGGAGAACTAATGTAGCAGGTTAGGATAATTAAGGTAGCAGGTTAGGATAATTAAGGTAGCAGGTTAGGAGAACTAATGTAGCAGGTTAGGAGAATTAATGTAGCAG
>NC_088415.1:5370385-5400385 GCF_034236695.1 Oncorhynchus nerka | reverse complement strand
GAGAGAGAGAGAGAGAGAGAGAGAGAGAGAGAGAGAGAGAGAGAGAGAGAGAGAGAGAGAGAGAGAGAGAGAGAGAGAGAGAGAGAGAGAGAGAGAGAGAGAGAGAGAGAGCAAGAGAAAGAGAGAGAGAGAGAGAGAAAAAGAAAGAGAGAGAGAGAAAGAGAGAGCGAAAGTGACAGAGATAGAGACAGTGAGAGAGAGAGAGAGAGAGAGAGAGAGAGAGGGAGAGAAAGAGAAAGAAAGAGGGGAAATGACCCACACTACAGAAGAAGTCAACTAGGAAACCACAGACCATTAGCGAGGGATAAGAGCCTCACTGACCTTTCCCATATGGACATAACTTCAGTCATAGTTGGTTAGGGTCATATCACTCACAACAGAAGAGTCTAAATGGACAGAGGCATCAGGCTTTAAAGAAGCCCTACACAGTAATCACTCCTCCATTTCCTGGTTACTAAATCTCTAATACGTAGCCTAATTTCAGTTTATGTGACAAAATAAAAACAAAATGAGCTAGTATAGTATAGAGAATCATTGTACCATCTAAACTGCTGTGGAATATGTTTTCCATAACCTAAAATATAGTCTTTTCAGCTTTTTGAAACTATATTGTACAAACAACTGAAGTAAAAGAAGCAAAAACTACATTTAATAATGGGAAGCATAGAAATAGCGCACATAGAACAGATCTGCCAATTCTTAGACTTGCTTTCAAGTAGAATGAGTAGAATAACTCACATTTCTATGTGAATTCGGTGGGGTTGCCGTAAAAGTGACATATTGCTTTCATGTTTGTAGTGCCTTACAGTGAACAATGAAACAAACACAATCCAGTCAGTTTTACGATCCTGGCAATTTAGGGGTGTTCTCTAGAATTCTCTAGTGTTCTCTGGTGTTCTCTGGTGTTCTCTAGTTCTCTGGTGTTCTCTTATGTTCTCTATTATTCTCTATAATTCTCTAGCGTTCTCTAGCGTTCTCTAGTGTTCTCTAGTTCTCTGGTGTTCTCTTAAGTTCTCTAGTATTCTCTAGTGTTCTCTAGTGTTCTCTGGTGTTATTTAGTGTCCTCTAGTACTCTGGTGTTCTCTAGTGTTCTCTAGTGTTCTCTCGTGTTATCTAGTGTTCTCTGGTGTTCTCTGGTGTTCTCTAGTGTTATCTAGTGTTATCTAGTGTTCTCTGGTGTTATTTAGTGTCCTCTAGTACTCTGGTGTTATCTAGTGTTATCTAGTGTTCTCTGGTGTTCTCTGGTGTTCTCTGGTGTTATCTAGTGTTATCTGGTGTTCTCTGGTGTTCTCTGGTGTTATCTAGTGTTCTCTGGTGTTCTCTGGTGTTATCTAGTGTTCTCTGGTGTTCTCTGGTGTTCTCAGGTGTTATTTAGTGTCCTCTAGTACTCTGGTGTTATCTAGTGTTATCTAGTGTTCTCTGGTGTTCTCTAGTTCTCTGGTGTTATCTGGTGTTATTTAGTGTCCTCTACTACTCTGGTGTTATCTGGTGTTCTCTAGTTCTCTGGTGTTCTCTAGTATTCTCTAGTGTTCTCTAGTGTTCTCTGGTGTTATTTAGTGTCCTCTAGTACTCTGGTGTTATCTAGTGTTATCTAGTGTTCTCTGGTGTTCTCTAGTTCTCTGGTGTTCTCTGGTGTTATTTAGTGTCCTCTAGTACTCTGGTGTTATCTAGTGTTATATAGTGTTCTCTGGTGTTCTCTAGTTCTATGGTGTTATCTGGTGTTATTTAGTGTCCTCTACTACTCTGGTGTTATCTGGTGTTCTCTAGTTCTCTGGTGTTCTCTAGTATTCTCTAGTGTTCTCTAGTGTTCTCTGGTGTTATTTAGTGTCCTCTAGTACTCTGGTGTTCTCTGGTGTTCTCTAGTTCTCTGGTGTTCTCTGGTGTTCTCTAGTTCTCTGGTGTTATCTAGTGTTCTCTGGTGTTATCTGGTGTTCTCTGGTGTTATCTAGTGTTCTCTAGTGTTCTCTGGTGTTCTCTGGTGTTATTTAGTGTCCTCTAGTACTCTGGTGTTCTCTAGTGTTATCTAGTGTGATCTAGTGTTCTCTGGTGTTCTCTAGTTCTCTGGTGTTATCTGGTGTTATTTAGTGTCCTCTACTACTCTAGTGTTATCTAGTGTGATCTAGTGTTCTCTGGTGTTCTCTGGTGTTCTCTGGTGTTATCTAGTGTTCTCTAGTGTTCTCTGGTGTTCTCTGGTGTTATCTAGTGTTCTCTGGTGTTATCTGGTGTTCTCTAGTGTTATCTAGTGTGATCTAGTGTTATCTGGTGTTCTCTGGTGTTCTCTGGTGTTATCTAGTGTTCTCTAGTGTTCTCTGGTGTTATCTGGTGTTCTCTGGTTCTCTGGTGTTTTCTAGTGTTCTCTAGTTCTCTGGTTATCTAGTGTTCTCTAGTTCTCTAATGGGCACCTTACCTTAAATGTGGAAGACACATTTCAGTTGAAGGCATTTAGTTGTACAACTGACTAGGTATCCCCCTTTCCTTTCCCCTAGGAAGCCCTATGGGCCCTGGTCTAAAGTAGTGCACTGAAGAGGGAATAGAGAGCCGTTTGGGACGCAGGCAGAGAAATGTTTTCTTCCACTATTTCTGGTATGATTACACCTTATTGTAGGGGGATACCTAGGCAGTTGTACAACAGAAAGGGGGGATACCTAGTCAGTTGTACAACAGAAAGGAAAGGGGGATACCTAGTCAGTTGTACAACATAAAGGAAAGGGGGATACCTAGTCAGTTGTACAACAGAAAGGAAAGGGGGATACCTAGTCAGTTGTACAACAGAAAGGAAAGGGGATACCTAGTCAGTTGTACAACAGAAAGGAAAGGGGGATACCTAGTCAGTTGTACAACAGAAAGGAAAGGGGGATACCTAGTCAGTTGTACAACAGAAAGGAAAGGGGGATACCTAGTCAGTTGTCCAACAGAAAGGGAAAGGGGGATACCTAGTCAGTTGTACAACAGAAAGGAAAGGGGGGATACCTAGTCAGTTGTCCAACAGAAAGGAAAGGGGGATACCTAGTCAGTTGTACAACAGAAAGGAAAGGGGGGTCAGTTGTACAACAGAAAGGGGGATAGTCAGTTGTACAACAGAAAGGGGGATACCTAGTCAGTTGTACAACATAAAGGCGGATACCTAGTCAGTTGTACAACAGAAAGGGAAAGGGTGGATACCGAGTCAGTTGTACAACAGAAAGGGGGATACCTAGTCAGTTGTACAACAGAAAGGGAAAGGGGGATACCTAGTCAGTTGTACAACAGAAAGGAAAGGGGGATACCTAGTCAGTTGTACAACAGAAAGGAAAGGGGGATACCTAGTCAGTTGTACAACAGAAAGGAAAGGGGGATACCTAGTCAGTTGTACAACAGAAAGGAAAGGGGGATACCTAGTCAGTTGTCCAACAGAAAGGGAAAGGGGGATACCTAGTCAGTTGTACAACAGAAAGGAAAGGGGGATACCTAGTCAGTTGTACAACAGAAAGGGGGATACCTAGTCAGTTGTACAACAGAAAGGAAAGGGGGATACCTAGTCAGTTGTACAACAGAAAGGAAAGGGGGATACCTAGTCAGTTGTAAAACAGAAAGGAAAGGGGGATACCTAGTCAGTTGTACAACAGAAAGGGGGGTACCTAGTCAGTTGTACAACAGAAAGGGGGATACCTAGTCAGTTGTACAACAGAAAGGAAAGGGGGATACCTAGTCAGTTGTACAACAAAAAGGAAAGGGGGATACCTAGTCAGTTGTACAACAGAAAGGGGGATACCTAGTCAGTTGTACAACAGAAAGGAAAGGGGGATACCTAGTCAGTTGTACAACAGAAAGGGGGGATACCTAGTCAGTTGTACAACAGAAAGGGGGATACCTAGTCAGTTGTACAACAGAAAGGAAAGGGGGATACCTAGTCAGTTGTACAACAGAAAGGAAAGGGGGATACCTAGTCAGTTGTACAACAGAAAGGAGAGGGGGGATACCTAGTCAGTTGTCCAACAGAAAGGGAAAGGGGGATACCTAGTCAGTTGTACAACAGAAAGGAAAGGGGGATACCTAGTCAGTTGTACAACAGAAAGGGGGGATACCTAGTCAGTTGTACAACAGAAAGGGGGATACCTAGTCAGTTGTACAACATAAAGGGGGATACCTAGTCAGTTGTACAACAGAAAGGGAAAGGGGGATACCGAGTCAGTTGTACAACAGAAAGGGGGATACCTAGTCAGTTGTACAACAGAAAGGAAAGGGGGATACCTAGTCAGTTGTACAACAGAAAGGGAAAGGGGGATACCTAGTCAGTTGTCCAACAGAAAGGGAAAGGGGGATACCTAGTCAGTTGTACAACAGAAAGGAAAGGGGGGATACCTAGTCAGTTGTCCAACAGAAAGGGAAAGGGGGATACCTAGTCAGTTGTACAACAGAAAGGAAAGGGGATACCTAGTCAGTTGTACAACAGAAAGGGGGATACCTAGTCAGTTGTACAACAGAAAGGAAAGGGGGATACCTAGTCAGTTGTACAACAGAAAGGAAAGGGGGATACCTAGTCAGTTGTACAACAGAAAGGAAAGGGGGGATACCTAGTCAGTTGTCCAACAGAAAGGGAAAGGGGGATACCTAGTCAGTTGTACAACAGAAAGGAAAGGGGGATACCTAGTCAGTTGTCCAACAGAAAGGAAAGGGGATACCTAGTCAGTTGTACAACAGAAAGGAAAGGGGGATACCTAGTCAGTTGTACAACAGAAAGGGGGGATACCTAGTCAGTTGTACAACAGAAAGGAAAGGGGGATACCTAGTTAGTTGTAAAACAGAAAGGAAAGGGGGATACCTAGTCAGTTGTACAACAGAAAGGGGGGTACCTAGTCAGTTGTACAACAGAAAGGGGATACCTAGTCAGTTGTACAACAGAAAGGAAAGGGGGAAACCTAGTCAGTTGTACAACAGAAAGGAAAGGGGATACCTAGTCATACAACTAGATACCTAGTCAGTTGTACAACAGAAAGGAAAGGGGGATACGTAGTCAGTTGTACAACAGAAAGGGGGATACCTAGTCAGTTGTACAACAGAAAGGGGGGATACCTAGTCAGTTGTACAACAGAAAGGAAAGGGGGATACCTAGTCAGTTGTACAACAGAAAGGAAAGGGGGATACCTAGTCAGTTGTGCAACAGAAAGGGGGGTACCTAGTCAGTTATACAACAGAAAGGGGGATACCTAGTCAGTTGTACAACAGAAAGGAAAGGGGGATACCTAGTCAGTTGTACAAGAGAAAGGGGGATACCTAGTCAGTTGTACAACAGAAAGGGGGATACCTAGTCAGTTGTACAACAGAAAGGGAAAGGGGGATACCTAGTCAGTTGTACAACAGAAAGGGAAAGGGGGATACCTAGACAGTTGTACAACAGAAAGGAAAGGGGGATACCTAGTCAGTTGTACAACAGAAAGGAAAGGGGGATACCTAGTCAGTTGTACAACAGAAAGGGGGATACCTAGTCAGTTGTACAACAGAAAGGGGGATACCTAGTCAGTTATACAACAGAAAGGGGGATACCTAGTCAGTTGTACAACAGAAAGGGGGATACCTAGTCAGTTGTCCAACAGAAAGGGGGGTACCTAGTCAGTTGTACAACAGAAAGGGAAAGGGGGATACCTAGTCAGTTGTCCAACAGAAAGGGAAAGGGGGATACCTAGTCAGTTGTACAAAAGAAAGGAAAGGGGATACCTAGTCAGTTGTACAACAGAAAGGGGGGATACCTAGTCAGTTGTACAACATAAAGGGGGGATACCTAGTCAGTTGTACAACAGAAAGGGGGATACCTAGTCAGTTGTCCAACAGAAAGGGAAAGGGGGATACCTAGTCAGTTGTACAACAGAAAGGGAAAGGGTGGGATACCTAGTCAGTTGTCCAACAGAAAGGGAAAGGGGGATACCTAGTCAGTTGTACAACAGAAAGGGAAAGGGGGATACCTAGTCAGTTGTACAACAGAAAGGAAAGGGGGATACCTAGTCAGTTGTTCAACAGAAAGGGGGATACCTAGTCAGTTGTACAGCAGAAAGGGTGGGATACCTAGTCAGTTGTACAACAGAAAGGAAAGGGGGATACCTAGTCAGTTGTACAACAGAAAGGGGGATACCTAGTCAGTTGTACAACAGAAAGGGAAAGGGGGATACCTGGTCAGTTATACAACAGAAAGGGTGGGATACCTAGTCAGTTGTACAACAGAACGGAAAGGGGGATACCTAGTCAGTTGTACAACAGAAGGGAAAGGGGGATACCTAGTCAGTTGTCCAACAGAAAGGGAAAGGGGGATACCTAGTCAGTTGTCCAACAGAAAGGGAAAGGGGGATACCTAGTCAGTTGTCCAACAGAAAGGGAAAGGGGGATACCTAGTCAGTTGTCCAACAGAAAGGGAAAGGGGGATACCTAGTCAGTTGTACAACATAAAGGAAAGGGGGATACCTAGTCAGTTGTACAACAGAAAGGGGGGATACCTAGTCAGTTGTACAACAGAAAGGAAAGGGGGATACCTAGTCAGTTGTACAACAGAAAGGGGGATACCTAGTCAGTTGTACAACAGAAAGGGAAAGGGGGATACCTAGTCAGTTATACAACAGAAAGGGTGGGATACCTAGTCAGTTGTACAACAGAAAGGAAAGGGGGATACCTAGTCAGTTGTACAACAGAAAGGGAAAGGGGGATACCTAGTCAGTTGTACAACAGAAAGGAAAGGGGATACCTAGTCAGTTGTACAACAGAAAGCGGGGATACCTAGTCAGTTGTACAACATAAAGGGGGGATACCTAGTCAGTTGTACAACAGAAAGGGGGATACCTAGTCAGTTGTCCAACAGAAAGGGAAAGGGGGATACCTAGTCAGTTGTACAACAGAAAGGGAAAGGGTGGGATACCTAGTCAGTTGTCCAACAGAAAGGGAAAGGGGGATACCTAGTCAGTTGTACAACAGAAATGGAAAGGGGGATACCTAGTCAGTTGTACAACAGAAAGGAAAGGGGGATACCTAGTCAGTTGTTCAACAGAAAGGGGGATACCTAGTCAGTTGTACAGCAGAAAGGGTGGGATACCTAGTCAGTTGTACAACAGAAAGGAAAGGGGGATACCTAGTCAGTTGTACAACAGAAAGGGGGATACCTAGTCAGTTGTACAACAGAAAGGGAAAGGGGGATACCTAGTCAGTTATACAACAGAAAGGGTGGGATACCTAGGGGGTCAGTTGTACAACAGAACCTAGTCAGTTGGAAGGGGGATACCTAGTCAGTTGTACAAAGAAGGAAAGGGGGATACCTAGTCAGTTGTACAACAGAAAGGGAAAGGGGATACCTAGTCAGTTGTACAACAGAAAGGAAAGGGGATACCTAGTCAGTTGTACAACAGAAAGGAAAGGGGGATACCTAGTCAGTTGTCCAACAGAAAGGGGAAAGTCAGTTGAAAGGGGGATACCTAGTCAGTTGTACAACAGAAAGGAAAGGGGGATACCTAGTCAGTTGTACAACAGAAAGGGGGATACCTAGTCAGTTGTACAACAGAAAGGGAAAGGGGGATACCTAGTCAGTTATACAACAGAAAGGGTGGGATACCTAGTCAGTTGTACAACAGAACGGAAAGGGGGATACCTAGTCAGTTGTACAACAGAAGGGAAAGGGGGATACCTAGTCAGTTGTCCAACAGAAAGGGAAAGGGGGATACCTAGTCAGTTGTCCAACAGAAAGGGAAAGGGGGATACCTAGTCAGTTGTACAACAGAAAGGAAAGGGGGATACCTAGTCAGTTGTACAACAGAAAGGAAAGGGGGATACCTAGTCAGTTGTACAACAGAAAGGAAAGGGGGATACCTAGTCAGTTGTACAACAGAAAGGGGGATACCTAGTCAGTTGTACAACAGAAAGGAAAGGGGGATACCTAGTCAGTTGTACAACAGAAAGGGGGATACCTAGTCAGTTGTACAACAGAAAGGGAAAGGGGGATACCTAGTCAGTTATACAACAGAAAGGGTGGGATACCTAGTCAGTTGTACAACAGAAAGGAAAGGGGGATACCTAGTCAGTTGTACAACAGAAAGGGAAAGGGGGATACCTAGTCAGTTGTACAACAGAAAGGATACCTAGTCAGTTGTAAAGAAAGGGGGGATACCTAGTCAGTTGTACAGAAAGAAAGGGGGGATACCTAGTCAGTTGTACAACAGAAAGGGGGATACCTAGTCAGTTGTACAACAGAAAGGGGGATACCTAGTCAGTTGTACAACAGAAAGGAAAGGGGGATACCTAGTCAGTTGTACAACAGAAAGGGAAAGGGGGATACCTAGTCAGTTGTACAACAGAAAGGAAAGGGGGATACCTAGTCAGTTGTACAACAGAAAGGAAAGGGGGATACCTAGTCAGTTGTACAACAGAAAGGAAAGGGGGATACCTAGTCAGTTGTACAACAGAAAGGGGGATACCTAGTCAGTTGTACAACAGAAAAGGGGATAAGTCAGTTGTACAACAGAAAGGAAAGGGGATACCTAGTCAGTTGTACAACAGAAAGGGGGATACCTAGTCAGTTGTACAACAGAAAGGAAAGAAGGGGGGATACCTAGTCAGTTATACAACAGAAAGGGTGGGATACCTAGTCAGTTGTACAACAGAACGGAAAGGGGGATACCTAGTCAGTTGTACAACAGAAGGAAAGGGGGATAGTTGTACAACTAGTCAGTTGTACAACAGAAAGGGAAAGGGGGATACCTAGTCAGTTGTCCAACAGAAAGGGAAAGGGGGATACCTAGTCAGTTGTCCAACAGAAAGGGAAAGGGGGATACCTAGTCAGTTGTCCAACAGAAAGGGAAAGGGGGATACCTAGTCAGTTGTACAACAGAAAGGAAAGGGGGATACCTAGTCAGTTGTACAACAGAAAGGGGGGATACCTAGTCAGTTGTACAACAGAAAGGAAAGGGGGATACCTAGTCAGTTGTACAACAGAAAGGGGGATACCTAGTCAGTTGTACAACAGAAAGGGAAAGGGGATACCTAGTCAGTTGTACAACAGAAAGGTGGGATACCTAGTCAGTTGTACAACAGAAAGGAAAGGGGGATACCTAGTCAGTTGTACAACAGAAAGGGGGATACCTAGTCAGTTGTACAACAGAAAGGGAAAGGGGGATACCTAGTCAGTTGTACAACACAACAGAAAGGAAAGGGGGATACCTAGTCAGTTGTACAACAGAAAGGAAAGGGGGAAAGTTGTACAAAGAAAGGGGGATACCTAGTCAGTTGTACAACAGAAAGGGGGGATACCTAGTCAGTTGTACAACAGAAAGGAAAGGGGGATACCTAGTCAGTTGTACAACAGAAAGGAAAGGGGGATACCTAGTCAGTTGTACAACAGAAAGGGGGGGATACCTAGTCAGTTGTACAACAGGAAAGGGGATACCTAGTCAGTTGTACAACAGAAGGGAAAGGGGGATACCTAGTCAGTTGTCCAACAGAAAGGAAAGGGGGATACCTAGTCAGTTGTCCAACAGAAAGGAAAGGGGGATACCTAGTCAGTTGTCCAACAGAAAGGAAAGGGGGATACCTAGTCAGTTGTCCAACAGAAAGGAAAGGGGGATACCTAGTCAGTTGTACAACATAAAGGAAAGATAAGTCAGTTGTACAACAGAAAGGGGGATACCTAGTCAGTTGTACAACAGAAAGGAAAGGGGGATACCTAGTCAGTTGTACAACAGAAAGGGGGATACCTAGTCAGTTGTACAACAGAAAGGGAAAGGGGATACCTAGTCAGTCATACAACAGAAAGGAAAGGGGGATACCTAGTCAGTTGTACAACAGAAAGGAAAGGGGGATACCTAGTCAGTTGTACAACAGAAAGGGGGATACCTAGTCAGTTGTACAACAGAAAGGAAAGGGGGATACCTAGTCAGTTGTACAACAGAAAGGAAAGGGGGATACCTAGTCAGTTGTACAACAGAAAGGAAAGGGGGATACCTAGTCAGTTGTACAACAGAAAGGAAAGGGGGATACCTAGTCAGTTGTACAACAGAAAGGGGGATACCTAGTCAGTTGTACAACAGAAAGGGGGATACCTAGTCAGTTGTACAACAGAAAGGAAAGGGGGATACCTAGTCAGTTGTACAACAGAAAGGAAAGGGGGATACCTAGTCAGTTGTACAACAGAAAGGGGGGATACCTAGTCAGTTGTACAACAGAAAGGAAAGGGGGATACCTAGTCAGTTGTACAACAGAAAGGGGGATACCTAGTCAGTTGTACAACAGAAAGGGGGATACCTAGTCAGTTGTACAACAGAAAGGAAAGGGGGATACCTAGTCAGTTGTACAACAGAAAGGAAAGGGGGATACCTAGTCAGTTGTACAACAGAAAGGAAAGGGGGATACCTAGTCAGTTGTCCAACAGAAAGGGAAAGGGGATACCTAGTCAGTTGTACAACAGAAAGGAAAGGGGGATACCTAGTCAGTTGTACAACAGAAAGGGGGATACCTAGTCAGTTGTACAACAGAAAGGGGGATACCTAGTCAGTTGTACAACAGAAAGGGGGATACCTAGTCAGTTGTACAACAGAAAGGGAAAGGGGGATACCTAGTCAGTTGTACAACAGAAAGGGTGGGATACCTAGTCAGTTGTACAACAGAAAGGAAAGGGGGATACCTAGTCAGTTGTACAACAGAAAGGGGGGATACCTAGTCAGTTGTACAACAGAAAGGAAAGGGGGATACCTAGTCAGTTGTACAACAGAAAGGAAAAGGGGGGGATACCTAGTCAGTTGTACAACAGAAAGGAAAGGGGGATACCTAGTCAGTTGTCCAACAGAAAGGGAAAGGGGGATACCTAGTCAGTTGTACAACAGAAAGGAAAGGGGGATACCTAGTCAGTTGTACAACAGAAAGGAAGGGAAAGGAAAGGGGGATACCTAGTCAGTTGTTCAACAGAAAGGGGGGATACCTAGTCAGTTGTACAACAGAAAGGAAAGGGGGATACCTAGTCAGTTGTAAAACAGAAAGGAAAGGGGGATACCTAGTCAGTTGTACAACAGAAAGGGGGGGTACCTAGTCAGTTGTACAACAGAAAGGGGGATACCTAGTCAGTTGTACAACAGAAAGGAAAGGGGGATACCTAGTCAGTTGTACAACAGAAAGGAAAGGGGGATACCTAGTCAGTTGTACAACAGAAAGGGGGATACCTAGTCAGTTGTACAACAGAAAGGAAAGGGGGATACCTAGTCAGTTGTACAACAGAAAGGGGGATACCTAGTCAGTTGTACAACAGAAAGGGGGGATACCTAGTCAGTTGTACAACAGAAAGGAAAGGGGGATACCTAGTCAGTTGTACAACAGAAAGGAAAGGGGGATACCTAGTCAGTTGTGCAACAGAAAGGGGGGTACCTAGTCAGTTATACAACAGAAAGGGGATACCTAGTCAGTTGTACAACAGAAAGGAAAGGGGGATACCTAGTCAGTTGTACAACAGAAAGGGGGATACCTAGTCAGTTGTACAACAGAAAGGGAAAGGGGGATACCTAGTCAGTTGTACAACAGAAAGGGAAAGGGGGATACCTAGTCAGTTGTACAACAGAAAGGAAAGGGGGATACCTAGTCAGTTGTACAACAGAAAGGAAAGGGGATATAGTCAGTTGTACAACAGAAAGGGGGATACCTAGTCAGTTGTACAACAGAAAGGGGATACCTAGTCAGTTGTACAACAGAAAGGGGGATACCTAGTAGTCAGTTGTACAACAGAAAGGAAAGGGACCTAGTCAGTTGTCCAACAGAAAGGGGGATACCTAGTCAGTTGTACAACAGAAAGGGAAAGGGGGATACCTAGTCAGTTGTACAACAGAAACGGGATACCTAGTCAGTTGTACAACAGAAAGGGGGTACCTAGTCAGTTGTACAACAGAAAGGGGGATACCTAGTCAGTTGAGAAGGGGATACCTAGTCAGTTGTACAACAGAAAGGGGGATACCTAGTCAGTTGTCCAACAGAAAGGGAAAGGGGGATACCTAGTCAGTTGTACAACAGAAAGGAAAGGGGGATACTAGTCAGTTGTACAACAGAAAGGGGGGATACCTAGTCAGTTGTACAAGAGAAGGGGGGATACCTAGTCAGTTGTACAAGAGAAAGGGGGATACCTAGTCAGTTGTACAACAGAAAGGGGGATACCTAGTCAGTTGTACAACAGAAAGGGAAAGGGGGGTACCTAGTCAGTTATACAACAGAAAGGGAAAGGGGGGGATACCTAGTCAGTTGTACAACAGAAAGGGAAAGGGGGATACCTAGTCAGTTGTACAACAAAAGGGGGGATACCTAGTCAGTTGTACAACATAAAGGGGGATACCTAGTCAGTTGTACAACAGAAAGGGGGATACCTAGTCAGTTGTACAACAGAAAGGGGGGTACCTAGTCAGTTGTCCAACAGAAAGGGAAAGGGGGATACCTAGTCAGTTGTCCAACAGAAAGGGAAAGGGGGATACCTAGTCAGTTGTACAACAGAAAGGGAAAGGGTGGGATACCTAGTCAGTTGTCCAACAGAAAGGGAAAGGGGGATACCTAGTCAGTTGTACAACAGAAAGGGAAAGGGATACCTAGTCAGTTGTCCAACAGAAAGGGAAAGGGGGATACCTAGTCAGTTGTCCAACAGAAAGGGAAAGGGGGATACCTAGTCAGTTGTACAACAGAAAGGGAAAGGGGGATACCTAGTCAGTTGTACAACAGAAAGGGGGGTACCTAGTCAGTTGTACAACAGAAAGGGGGATACCTAGTCAGTTGTACAACAGAAAGGAAAGGGGGATCCCTAGTCAGTTGTACAGCAGAAAGGGTGGGATACCTAGTCAGTTGTACAACAGAAAGGAAAGGGGGATACCTAGTCAGTTGTACAACAGAAAGGGGGATACCTAGTCAGTTGTACAACAGAAAGGGAAAGGGGGATACCTAGTCAGTTATACAACAGAAAGGGTGGGATACCTAGTCAGTTGTACAACAGAAAGGAAAGGGGGATACCTAGTCAGTTGTACAACAGAAAGGGAAAGGGGGATACCTAGTCAGTTGTACAACAGAAAGGAAAGGGGGGTACCTAGTCAGTTGTCCAACAGAAAGAAAGGGGGATACCTAGTCAGTTGTCCAACAGAAAGGGAAAGGGGGATACCTAGTCAGTTGTACAACAGAAAGGAAAGGGGGATACCTAGTCAGTTGTACAACAGAAAGGGGGGATACCTAGTCAGTTGTACAACAGAAAGGAAAGGGGGATACCTAGTCAGTTGTACAACAGAAAGGGGGATACCTAGTCAGTTGTACAACAGAAAGGGAAAGGGGGATACCTAGTCAGTTATACAACAGAAAGGGTGGGATACCTAGTCAGTTGTACAACAGAAAGGGAAAGGGGGATACCTAGTCAGTTGTACAACAGAAAGGGAAAGGGTGGGATACCTAGTCAGTTGTACAACAGAAAGGGAAAGGGTGGGATACCTAGTCAGTTGTACAACAGAAAGGGGGGATACCTAGTCAGTTGTACAACAGAAAGGGGGATACCTAGTCAGTTGTACAACAGAAAGGGAAAGGGGGATACCTAGTCAGTTGTACAACAGAAAGGGGGGATACCTAGTCAGTTGTACAACAGAAAGGGAAGGGGATACCTAGTCAGTTGTACAACAGAAAGGGAAAGGGGATACCTAGTCAGTTGTACAACAGAAAGGGAAAGGGGGATACCTAGTCAGTTGTACAACAGAAAGGGAAAGGGGGATACCTAGTCAGTTGTACAACAGAAAGGGGGGATACCTAGTCAGTTGTACAACAGAAAGGGAAGGGGGATACCTAGTCAGTTGTACAACAGAAAGGGAAAGGGGGATACCTAGTCAGTTGTACAACAGAAAGGGGGGATACCTAGTCAGTTGTACAACAGAAAGGGGGATACCTAGTCAGTTGTACAACAGAAAGGGGGATACCTAGTCAGTTGTACAACAGAAAGGGGGATACCTAGTCAGTTGTACAACAGAAAGGGAAAGGGGGATACCTAGTCAGTTGTACAACAGAAAGGGAAAGGGGGATACCTAGTCAGTTGTACAACAGAAAGGGAAAGGGGGGATACCTAGTCAGTTGTACAACAGAAAGGGGGATACCTAGTCGGTTGTACAACAGAAAGGGGGATACCTAGTCAGTTGTACAACAGAAAGGGAAAGGGGGATACCTAGTCAGTTGTACAACATAAAGGGGGATACCTAGTCAGTTGTACAACAGAAAGGGAAAGAGGGATACCTAGTCAGTTGTACAACAGAAAGGGGGGATACCTAGTCAGTTGTACAACAGAAAGGGGGATACCTAGTCAGTTGTACAACAGAAAGGGAAAGAGGGATACCTAGTCAGTTGTACAACAGAAAGGGGGGATACCTAGTCAGTTGTACAACAGCAAGGGGGATACCTAGTCAGTTGTCCAACAGAAAGGGGGGATACCTAGTCAGTTATACAACAGAAAGGGTGGGATACCTAGTCAGTTGTACAACAGAAAGGAAAGGGGGATACCTAGTCAGTTGTACAACAGAAAGGGAAAGGGGGATACCTAGTCAGTTGTACAACAGAAAGGGGGATACCTAGTCAGTTGTACAACAGAAAGGGGGATACCTAGTCAGTTGTACAACAGAAAGGGAAAGGGGGATACCTAGTCAGTTGTACAACAGAAAGGGAAAGGGGGATACCTAGTCAGTTGTACAACAGAAAGGGAAAGGGTGGATACCTAGTCAGTTGTACAACAGAAAGGGGGATACCTAGTCAGTTGTACAACAGAAAGGGGGATACCTAGTCAGTTGTACAACAGAGAGGGGGATACCTAGTCAGTTGTACAACAGAAAGGGGGATACCTAGTCAGTTGTACAACATAAAGGGGGGATACCTAGTCAGTTGTACAACAGAAAGGGAAAGAGGGATACCTAGTCAGTTGTACAACAGAAAGGGGGGATACCTAGTCAGTTGTACAACAGAAAGGGGGATACCTAGTCAGTTGTACAACAGAAAGGGGGATACCTAGTCAGTTGTACAACAGAAAGGGAAAGAGGGATACCTAGTCAGTTGTACAACAGAAAGGGGGGATACCTAGTCAGTTGTACAACAACAAGGGGGATACCTAGTCAGTTGTCCAACAGAAAGGGGGGATACCTAGTCAGTTATACAACAGAAAGGGTGGGATACCTAGTCAGTTGTACAACAGAAAGGAAAGGGGGATACCTAGTCAGTTGTACAACAGAAAGGGAAAGGGGGATACCTAGTCAGTTGTACAACAGAAAGGGGGATACCTAGTCAGTTGTACAACAGAAAGGGGGATACCTAGTCAGTTGTACAACAGAAAGGGGGATACCTAGTCAGTTGTACAACAGAAAGGGAAAGGGGGATACCTAGTCAGTTGTACAACAGAAAGGGAAAGGGGGATACCTAGTCAGTTGTACAACAGAAAGGGAAAGGGTGGATACCTAGTCAGTTGTACAACAGAAAGGGGGGATACCTAGTCAGTTGTACAACAGAAAGGGGGATACCTAGTCAGTTGTACAACAGAAAGGGGGATACCTAGTCAGTTGTACAACAGAAAGGGGGATACCTAGTCAGTTGTACAACATAAAGGGGGATACCTAGTCAGTTGTACAACAGAAAGGGAAAGAGGGATACCTAGTCAGTTGTACAACAGAAAGGGGGATACCTAGTCAGTTGTACAACAGAAAGGGGGATACCTAGTCAGTTGTACAACAGAAAGGGAAAGAGGGATACCTAGTCAGTTGTCCAACAGAAAGGGGGGATACCTAGTCAGTTGTACAACAGAAAGGGGGATACCTAGTCAGTTGTACAACAGAAAGGGAAAGGGGGATACCTAGTCAGTTGTACAACAGAAAGGGGGGATACCTAGTCAGTTGTACAACAGAAAGGGGGATACCTAGTCAGTTGTACAACAGAAAGGGGGATACCTAGTCAGTTGTACAACAGAAAGGGGGATACCTAGTCAGTTGTACAACAGAAAGGGAAAGGGGGATACCTAGTCAGTTGTACAACAGAAAGGGAAAGGGTGGATACCTAGTCAGTTGTACAACAGAAAGGGGGGATACCTAGTCAGTTGTACAACAGAAAGGGGGATACCTAGTCAGTTGTACAACAGAAAGGGGGATACCTAGTCAGTTGTACAACAGAAAGGGAAAGAGGGATACCTAGTCAGTTATACAACAGAAAGGGGGATACCTAGTCAGTTGTACAACAGAAAGGGGGGATACCTAGTCAGTTGTACAACAGAAAGGGGGATACCTAGTCAGTTGTACAACAGAAAGGGGGATACCTAGTCAGTTGTACAACAGAAGGGGAAAGAGGGATACCTAGTCAGTTATACAACAGAAAGGGGGATACCTAGTCAGTTGTACAACAGAAAGGGAAAGAGGGATACCTAGTCAGTTGTACAACAGAAAGGGGGGATACCTAGTCAGTTGTACAACAGAAAGAGGGATACCTAGTCAGTTGTACAACAGAAAGAGGGATACCTAGTCAGTTGTCCAACAGTAGATATGAGAGTTGAGATCAAAATCAGGTTTGTTTTCTAATTCTTTGTGGGTCTGTGTAATCTGAGGGAAATATGTGCCTCTAATATGGTCATGTGTTGGACAGGAGGTTAGGAAGTGCAGCTCAGTTTCCACCTCATTTTGTGGGCAGTGTTGCACATAGCCTGTCTTCTCTTGAGAGCCATGTCTGCCTACGGCGACCTTTCTCAATAGCAAGGCTATGCTCACTGAGTCAGTCACATTGGTCAGGTATTCTGCCACTGTGTCCTCTCTGTTTAGGGTCAGTCACAGTGGTCAGGTATTCTGCCACTGTGTATTCTCTGTTTAGGGTCAGTCACAGTGGTCAGGTATTCTGCCACTGTGTTCTCTCTGTTTAGGGTCAGTCACAGTGGTCAGGTATTCTGCCACTGTGTTCTCTCTGTTTAGGGTCAGTCACAGTGGTCAGGTATTCTACCACTGTGTTCTCTCTGTTTAGGGTCAGTCACAGTGGTCAGGTATTCTGCCACTGTGTTCTCTCTGTTTAGGGTCAGTCACAGTGGTCAGGTATTCTGCCACTGTGTTCTCTCTGTTTAGGGTCAGTCACAGTGGTCAGGTATTCTGCCACTATGTACTCTCTGTTTAGGGTCAGTCACAGTGGTCAGGTATTCTGCCACTGTGTATTCTCTGTTTAGGGTCAGTCACAGTGGTCAGGTATTCTGCCACTGTGTTCTCTCTGTTTAGGGTCAGTCACAGTGGTCAGGTATTCTGCCACTGTGTTCTCTCTGTTTAGGGTCAGTCACAGTGGTCAGGTATTCTGCCACTGTGTTCTCTCTGTTTAGGGTCAGTCACAGTGGTCAGGTATTCTGCCACTGTGTACTCTCTGTTTAGGGTCAGTCACAGTGGTCAGGTATTCTGCCACTGTAGTCTCTGTTTAGGGTCAGTCACAGTGGTCAGGTATTCTGCCACTGTAGTCTCTGTTTAGGGCCAGTCACAGTGGTCAGGTATTCTGCCACTGTGTTCTCTGTTTAGGGCCAGTCACAGTGGTCAGGTATTCTGCCACTGTAGTCTCTGTTTAGGGTCAGTCACAGTGGTCAGGTATTCTGCCACTGTAGTCTCTGTTTAGGGCCAGTCACAGTGGTCAGGTATTCTGCCACTGTGTTCTCTCTGTTTAGGGCCAGTCACAGTGGTCAGGTATTCTGCCACTGTGTTCTCTCTGTTTAGGTCAGTCACAGTGACAGGTATTCTGCCACTGTGTAGTCTCTGTTTAGGGTCAGTCACAGTGGTCAGGTATTCTGCCACTGTGTTCTCTCTGTTTAGGGTCAGTCACAGTGGTCAGGTATTCTGCCACTGTGTCCTCTCTGTTTAGGGTCAGTCACAGTGGTCAGGTATTCTGCCACTGTGTTCTCTCTGTTTAGGGTCAGTCACAGTGGTCAGGTATTCTGCCACTGTGTTCTCTCTGTTTAGGGTCAGTCACAGTGGTCAGGTATTCTGCCACTGTAGTCTCTGTTTAGGGTCAGTCACAGTGGTCAGGTATTCTGCCACTGTAGTCTCTGTTTAGGGCCAGTCACAGTGGTCAGGTATTCTGCCACTCTCTGTTTAGGGTCAGTCACAGTGGTCAGGTATTCTGCCACTGTGTCCTCTCTGTTTAGGGTCAGTCACAGTGGTCAGGTATTCTGCCACTGTGTTCTCTCTGTTTAGGGTCAGTCACAGTGGTCAGGTATTCTGCCACTGTGTTCTCTCTGTTTAGGGTCAGTCACAGTGGTCAGGTATTCTGCCACTGTGTTCTCTCTGTTTAGGGACAAATAACATTCTAGTTCGCTCTGTTTTTTTGTTAATCCTTTACAATGTGTCAAGTAATTATCTTTTTGTTCTCTCATGTGTTGCTGTCCTCTCTCTCTGTCCTCTCTCTCTGTCCTCTCTCTCTGTCCTCTCTCTCTGTCCTCTCTCTCCTTTTCTCTCTACCTTTCTCTCTCCCTCTCTCTCTGTCTTTCTCTTCATGTCTCTCTACCTTTCTCTCTCCCTCTCTCTCCATGTCTCTCTCCTTTTCTCTCTACCTTTCTCTCTCCCTCTCTCTCTCTGTCCTCTCTCTCCATGTCTCTCTCCTTTTCTCTCTACCTTTCTCTCTCCCTCTCTCTCTCTGTCCTCTCTCTCCATGTCTCTCTCCTTTTCTCTCTACCTTTCTCTCCTCTCTCTCTCCCTCTGTCCTCTCTCTCTGTCCTCTCTCTCCATGTCTCTCTCCTTTTCTCTCTACCTTTCTCTCTCCCTCTCTCTCTCTGTCTTTCTCTCCCTGTCTCTCTCTTGCCCTCTCGCTTGACCTGTCTCTCTCTCTTCTTGTCTCTCTCTTGCCCTGTCTCGCTTGACCTGTCTCTCTCTCTCCCTGTCTCTCTCTCCCTGTCACTCTCTTCTTGTCTCTCTCTTGCCCTGTCTCGCTTGACCTGTCTCTCACATGGGTGCTTCTAACTCAACAAATAATCACTGACACACTCAACCGCACACACAAACTCGCACGCGCACACACCCGCCTGCACTCGACAGGCACCAAGCCCCTTCCTCCTAGCCCACCTACATTCCTGCATTTGAGGGACGGAAGAGAGACAGCCTAGAGAGGGACACCGTCTGTCTCAGCAGAATACAATGCTCTGAGAGGGACACCGTCTGTCTCAGCAGAATAGAGTGCTCTGAGAGGGACACCGTCTGTCTCAGCAGAATACAATGCTCTGAGAGGGACACCGTCTGTCTCAGCAGAATACAATGCTCTGAGAGGGACACCGTCTGTCTCAGCAGAATACAATGCTCTGAGAGGGACACCGTCTGTCTCAGCAGAATACAATGCTCTGAGAGGGACACCGTTTGTCTCAGTAGAATACAATGCTCTGAGAGGGACACCGTCTGTCTCAGCAGAATACAATGCTCTGAGAGGGACACCGTCTGTCTCAGCAGGATACAATGCTCTGAGAGGGACACCGTCTCAATGCGTGGCACCGCGGCGACCATTGAAACGAGAAAAGCGACTAGACTAAAACAGTTGAGGTCGTTGAAAGGAGAAGAACACATCAAAGACTCTTTAGAAGTGTTTTTTTGAACAGATTAGAGATGGTTCAATGAGACAAAGTGGACAGACTGTGAAAAGATACGACTGAATGGATCCTGTTATTACTGTTTCTAACACTTCATTCGAGTTGTGATCAATTTTAACGTTAATCTGCAATCAGAGAGAATCAGCCTATTGATTACAGCGATGTAATGATTCAGTGATGTTGCAGAGCGTAGCGAGACCTTGTCTTTACTCAACAACACCGGCTAACAGAAACAGCCTATTGATTACAGCGATGTAATGATTCAGTGATGTTGCAGAGCGTAGCGAGACCTTGTCTTTACTCAACAACACCGGCTAACAGAAACAGCCTATTGATTACAGCGATGTAATGATTCAGTGATGTTGCAGAGCGTAGCGAGACCTTGTCTTTACTCAACAACACCGGCTAACAAAAACAGCCGCCGGGACATTAACATTAATAACGCCAGAACGGTGAAATGATGAGCGACACCAAGACTCAACAACGCTGGTTTAATCACCGCCCCAGTCCTGTGTGTCCATGTGTGTGTGTGTGTGTGTGTGTGTGTGTGTGTGTGTGTGTGTGTGTGTGAGAGAGAGAGTTATTAGGGTACCATGGAGAGGTTCTCAGACAGAGCTCTAGCTGTGTCTGTTTTTACTCTTCTCTTTCTCTCAACAACACTCTGCTCCTCTCTCTGCTCCCCTATCTGATTCTCTGCGATCTCTCTGCTCCTTCTCTGATGTTGCAGAGCGTAGCGAGACTCTCTGTCTCTCTACTCAACAACTCCTCTGCTAACTCTCTCTGCCTATTGATTACTCTCTCTGTAATGATTCTGTGTTCTCTGCAGAGCCTCTGAGACTCCTCTGCTCTTTCTCTCTCTGCTCCTCCCTCTGCTCCTCCCTCTGCTCCTCTCCCTCTGCTCTCTCTGCTCCTCTCTTCTCCCCTCTCTCTCTGCTCTCTCTCTCTCCTCTCTCTGCTCATCTCTCAAGACTCAACTCTCTGCTCATGGTTTCTCCTCTCCTGCCCCAGTCCTCTGTGTCCTCTGCTCCTCTCTGCTCTGCTCCTCTCTGTCTCTCTGTCTCTCTCTGCTCCCTCTCTCTGCTCCTCTCTTCTCTCTCTCTGCTCCTATCTGCTACCTCTCTTCTCCTCTCTCTCTCAGAGCTCTAGCTCTGTCTGCTTTCTCTCTCTCTCTCTCCTCTCTCTCTCTCTGCTCCTCTCTCTGCTCCTCTCTCTGCTCTCTCTGCTCCTCTCTCTCTCTCTGCTCCTCTCTCTGCTCCCTCTCTCTCTGCTCCTCCTCTGCTCCTCTCTCTCTGCTCCTCTCTCTCTCCCTCTCTCTGCTCTCTCTCTCTCCTCTCTCTGCTCCTCTCTCTGCTCTCTCTCTGCTCCTCTCTCTCTCCTCTCTCTCTGCTCCTCTCTCTGCTCCTCTCTCTCTGCTCCTCTCTCTCTGCTCCTCTCTCTCTGCTCCTCTCTCTCTCCTCTGCTCTGCTCTCTCTCTCTGCTCCTCTCTCTCTGCTCTCTCTCCTCTCTCTCCTCTCTCCTCTCTCTCTCTCCTCTCTCTCTCCTCTCTGCTCCTCTCTCTCTGCTCCTCTCTCTGCTCCTCTCTCTCCTCTCTCTCTCTGCTCCTCTCTCTGCTCCCTCTGCTCCTCTCTGCTCTCTCTGCTCTTCTCTCTGCTCTCTCTCTCTCTCTCTCTCTCTGCTCCTCTCTCTCTGCTCTCTCTCTCTCTCTCTCTCTCTCTGCCTCTCTCTCTGCTCTCTCTGCTCCCTCTCTCTGCTCCTCCTCTCTCTCTCTGCTCCTCTCTCTCTGCTCCTCTCTCTCTGCTCCTCTCTCTGCTCTCTCTCTCTCCTCTCTCTCTCTCTCTCTCTGCTCCTCTGCTCTCTCTCTGCTCCTCTCTCTCTGCTCCTCTCTCTGCTCTCTCTCTGCTCCTCTCTGCTCCTCTCTCTGCTCCTCTCTCTGCTCCTCTCTCTGCCTCTCTCTCTGCTCCTCTCTCTGCTCCTCTCTCTGCTCCTCTCTCTCTGCTCCTCTCTCTGCTCCTCTCTCTCTGCTCCTCTCTCTCTGCTCCTCCCTCTGCTCCTCTCTCTGCTCCTCTCTCTCTGCTCCTCTCTCTCTGCTCCCTCTCTCTGCTCCTCTCTCTCTGCTCCTCTCCTCTGCTCTCCTCTCCTCTCTCTCTGCTCCCCTCTCTCTGCTCCTCTCTCTCTCTCCTCTCTCTGCTCATCTCTCCTCTCTCTCTCTCCTCTCTCTCTGCTGCTCTCTCTGCTCTCTCTCTGCTCTCTCTCTCTCTGCTCCTGCTCTCTCTCTGCTCCTCTCTCTCTCTGCTCCTCTCTCTCTCCTCTCTCTCTCTCTGCTCTCTCTCTGCTCTCTCTCTCTGCTCTCTCTCTCTGCTCCTCTCTCTCTGCTCCCTCTCTCTCTGCTCCTCTCTCTCTGCTCCTCTCTCTGCTCCTCTCTCTCTGCTCCTCTCTGCTCCTGCTCTCTCTGCTCCTCTCTCTCTCCTCTCTCTCTCTCCTCTCTCTTCTCTCTCTCTGCTCCTCTCTCTCTCCTCTCTCTCTGCCTCTCTGCTCCTCTCTCTGCTCCTCTCTCTCTCTCTCTGCTCTCTCTGCTCCTCTTTCTTCTCTCTCTCTGCTCCCTCTCTCTGCTCTCTCTCTCTCTCTCTGCTCCTCTCTCTCTGCTCTCTCTCTCTGCTCTCTCTCTCTCTCTCTGCTCTCTCCTCTCTCTCTGCTCTCTCTCTCTCTGCTCCTCTCTCTGCTCCTCTCTCTGCTCTCTCTCTGCTCCTCTCTCTGCTCTCTCTCTCTCTGCTCCTCTGCTCTGCTCTGCTCTCTCTCTGCTCCTCTCTCTGCTCCTCTCTCTCTTCTGCTCCTCTCTCTGCTCTCTCTCTCTGCTCTCTCTGCTCTCTCTGCTCCTCTCTCTGCTCTCTCTCTCTCTCTCTCTCTCTGCTCCCTCTCTCTCCTCCTCTCTGCTCCTCTCTCTCTCTCCTCTCTCTCTCTGCTCCCTCTCTCTGCTCCTCTCTCTCTGCTCCCTCTCTCTCTGCTCTCTCTCTCTGCTCTCTCTCTCTCTCTCTCTCTGCTCTCTCTCTGCTCCTCTCTCTCTGCTCTCTCTCTGATCCTCTCTCTCTCTGCTCCTCTCTCTCTCTCTGCTCTCCTCTCTCTGCTCCTCTCTGCTCTGCTCTCTCTCTCTCTGCTCCTCTCTCTGCTCCTCTCTCTCTCCTCTCTCTGCTCCTCTCTCTGCTCCTCTCTCTGCTCCTCTCTCTCTCTGCTCCTCTCTCTGCTCCTCTCTCTGCTCCTCTCTCTCTGCTCCTCTCTCTCTCTGCTCCTCTCTCTGCTCCTCTCTCTCCTCTCTCTGCTCCTCTCTCTGCTCCTCTCTCTGCTCTCTCTCTCCTCTCTCTCTGCTCCTCTCTCTCTCTCTCTCTCTGCTCCTCTCTCTCTGCTCCTCTCTCTCTCTCTCTCTCTCCTCTCTCTGCTCTCTCTCTCTCTCTCCTCTCTCTGCTCTCTCTCTGCTCTCTCTCCTCTCTCTGCTCCTCTCTCTCTGCTCCTCTCTCTGCTCCTCTCTGCTCCTCTCTCTGCTCCTCTCTGCTCCTCTCTCTCTGCTCCTCTCTCTGCTCCCTCTCTCTGCTCCTCTCTGCTCCTCTCTCTCTGCTCCCTCTCTGCTCTGCTCTCTCTCTCCTCTCTCTGCTCCTCTGCTCTCTCTCTGCTCTCTCTCTGCTCCTCTCTCTCTGCTCCTCTCTCTCTGCTCCTCTCTCTCTGCTCTGCTCCTCTCTCTGCTCCTCTCTCTGCTCCTCTCTCTCTGCTCCTCTCTCTCTGCTCCTCTCTCTCTTCTCCTCTCTCTCTGCTCCTCTCTCTCTCTGCTCCTCTCTCTGCTCCTCTCTCTGCTCCTCTCTCTGCTCCTCTCTCTCTGCTCCTCTCTCTCTGCTCTCTCTCTCTGCTCTCTCTCTGATCTCTCTCTCTCTGCTCCTCTCTCTCCTCTCTCTCTCTCACTCTCTGCTCTCTCTCTGCTCTCTCTCCTCCTCTCTCTCTGATCCTCTCTCTCTGCTCCTCTCTCTCTGCTCTCTCTGCTCTCTCTCTCTGCTCCTCTCTCTGCTCCTCTCTCTCTGCTCTCTCTCTCCTCTCTCTCTCCTCTCTCTGCTCCTCTCTCTGCTCCTCTCTCTCTGCTCCTCTCTCTGCTCCTCTCTCTGCTCCTCTCTCTCTGCTCCTCTCTCTCTGCTCCTCTCTCTGCTCCTCTCTCTGCTCTTCTCCCACTTTGCAAATCCAATCAGTTTTCCACATTGATTGGTGGAAACAACGGTGATTCAACCCATTTTTGTCCAATGGGAACTCTGTCTGCTGTATCAGGTGACAGGTGGTACAGTCCAACATTACCTTACAGTGAAAACACACAGACATGAGAGAGACAGGACAGATGTGGAGCTGGGGGGATGGGAGAAGTGTGTCCCAGTGTGTGTGCGTGTGTGTCCCTCAGGGTGTGTGTGTGACCCAGTGTGTGTGTGTGTGTGTGTCCCTCAGGGTGTGTGTGTGACCCAGTGTGTGTGTGTGTGTCCCAGTGTGTGTGTGTGTGTGTGTGTGTGTCTAAGAGGAGAGACAGAGACATAAAGTGTGTGTGTGTGTGTGTGTGTGTGTGTGTGTGTGTGTGTGTGTGTGTGTGTGTGTGTGTATGTGTGCGTGTGTGCGTGCGTGCGTGTGTGCGTGCGTGTGTGTGTGCGTGTGTGTGTGCGTGTGTGTCTAAGAGGAGACACAGAGACATAAAGAGACTGAGTGAATCAACACCTGTTGCACCAGTGGGTCGTAACTCTACATCTGACCTAGAAATGATACCTGTTGCACCACCTGGGAGCCCTTCCTGCTATGAGCTACGTCTGGACCTAGATACTAGTAGGGAGCAGGCATTGGGACTGTCATTCATCCAGATACGCACAGAAAATATATTTTCAAAAGGATGGGAGTTTCGTGTTCATGTTTCAAAAACATCTGTGGCCTTTTGGAGTTTCCTAGACGCGCTCGAATCAATAGCAAAACTGTTTGCTGCTCTGGCCCCCCAATGGTGGAACAAACTCCCTCACGACGCCAGGACAGCGGAGTCAATCACCACCTTCCGGAGACACCTGAAACCCCACCTCTTTAAGGAATACCTAGGATAGGATAAAGTAATCCTTCTCACCTCCCCCCCCTTAAAATACCTAGATGCACTATTGTAAAGTGGCTGTTCCACTGGATGTCATAAGGTGAAAGCACCAATTTGTAAGTCGCTCTGGATAAGAGCGTCTGCTAAATGACTTAAATGTAATGTAATGATATGTAATGATATGCTTCGACTTTTTTTTTTTTTTTGTGAAACATCTCATCGATTGATAATCAGACACGTCACTGGCTTTTCGGAGTAGCTGCAGGCAAAATAATCCACGATGCTACACAACATGCTAACAAAATGTTGTGATCAGCCCTGCTAATAGAAGAACCAACCAGACTAATGACGATGAACATTCACCTCAACAAAACTAACATTTCCCAGCCTGATGTTAAACACCCCCCCTACTACATTTGTAGAGCTTTAGGTATTTTTAAACGTTAATAATCGATCAAATTGTAGACGGGGCTGTGTTCAATACAGGAATGAAAACAAACCAGTGCTGCTTTTCACGTCTTGCGCAACTCACAAAAGTGTCCCCAGTTCCTAGTTGGCCTACTTCTTCATTGCACAAAGGAATAACCTCAACCAAATTCCAAAGACTGGTGACATCCAGTGGAAGCGGTAGGAACTGAAAACAGGTTCCTAAGAAATATCCCAATAACAAATCAGGGAACAAAAATCCTGAACGGTTTGTCCTCTGGGTTTTGCCTGCTACATAAGTTCTTTTATACTCACAGACATGATTCAAACAGTTTTAGAAACTTCAGAGTGTTTTCTATCCACATCTATGAATAATATGCATATCTTATATTCTTGGCATGAGTAGCAGGAAGTTGAAATTGGGCACGCCATTTCTCCAAAAGTGAAAATGCTGCCCCCTAGCCCCAAGAGGCAGTCGGATACCTTTATGGGCAGTTTCAGTAAACAAACAATATGATACGTACCTTCAACGGTGTGTGTGTGTGTGTGTGTGTGTGTGTGTGTGTGTGTGTGTGTGTGTGTGTGTGTGTGTGTGTGTGTGTGTGTGTGTATACATGCAAAGTATAAAGTCCTACCTGTCCCAGGTCCAAGGTGACGTTGACCTGGTTGAACTCAGTGCTGCGGGAGAGAGGAGGGCTCTGCCACCACCGCTCTGTCCCGTCGATGGCATTGGTGATGGGGTGGGCTCTGTCACTGTCCCCTATGGCGCACGTATCACAGTACTGGCCCTGAAGAACACAACAAATAGTATGTTATAAAGAGTCTAGAAGAAAAAGAAACGCACACCTATTTAGACGAGGTGCTGGCTAGAGGTGCTGGCTAGAGGTGCTGGCTAGAGGTGCTGGCTAGAGGTGCTGGCTAGAGGTGTTGGCTAGAGGTGCTGGCTAGAGGTGCTGGCTAGAGGTGCTGGCTAGAGGTGTAGAAAACTTGAAAATAAAAGAGAGCCGCACACTCTAGGAGCTCAGATGCAATAATTGAATTACCAACGTTTTGACAGTCAAGCTGTCTTCATCAGGGTAGATAGTATGGTATCATATAATATAGTATAGTACCATATAATATAGTATAGTGTCATACAATATAGTATAGTACCATATAATATAGTATAGTACAATATAGTATAGTATAATACAGTATAGTACCATATACTATAGTATAGTATAATATATTGTAGTTTAGAATAGTATAGTTTAATATAGTATAGTAGCATATAATTTAGTATAGTGTTATATAATATAGTACCATATAATATAGTAAAGTAGCATATAATATAGTATAGTGTCATATAATATAGTACCATATAATATAGTATAGTATAATATATTGTAGTTTTGTATAGTATAGTACAATATAGTATAGTATAATATATTGTAGTATAGTATAATGCAGTATAAAATATGTTGGTATAATATAATACATTGTAGTATAGTATCGTATAATATAGTATAGTATAATATATTGTAGTATAGTATAATATATTGTAGTACAGTATCGTTTAATATAGTATAGTATAATATATTGTAGTACAGTATCGTTTAATATAGTACAGTATAATATATTGTAGTACAGTATCGTTTAATATAGTATAGTATAATATATTGTAGTACAGTATCGTTTAATATAGTATAGTATAATATATTGTAGTATAGTATAATACATTGTAGTACAGTATCGTTTAATATAGTATAGTATAATATATTGTAGTATAGTATAATATATTGTAGTACAGTATCGTTTAATATAGTACAGTATAATATATTGTAGTATAGTATAGTAATCAAATCAAATTTATTTATATAGCTCTTCGTACATCAGCTGATGTCTCAAAGTGCTGTACAGAAACCCAGCCTAAAACCCCCAAACAGCAAGAAATGCAGGTGTAGAAGCACGGTGGCTAGGAAAAACTCCCTAGAAAGGCCAAAACCTAGGAAGAAACCTAGCCTATAATATAGTATAGTATAATTCATTGTAGTACAGTATAAGTACAGGAAGAAACCTAACCTATAATATAGTATAGTATAATTCATTGTAGTACAGTATAATATAGTATAATATAGTATAATATAGTATAGTATAATATATTGTAGTATAGTATAATATTGTATAGCATAATATATTGTAGTATAGTATAATATTGTATAGTATAATATATTGTAGTATAGTATAATATACTGCAGTATAATATAGTATAGTATAATATATTGTAGGATAGTATAGTACAATATATTGTAGTATAGTATAGTATGGTATAGTACAATGTTATATAGTATAATATATTGTAGGATAGTATAGTACAATATATTGTAGTATAGTATATTGTAGTTTAGTATAGTATAATATATTGTATTTTAGTTTAGTATAGTTTAATATAGTATCATATTTTTAGTATATAGTATAATATATTGTAGTATAGTATAATATAATATATTGTAGTATAGTATACTCTGTATGATAACATTGGTGTTTTTTTTATTTAACCAGGCAAGTCAATTAAGAACAAATTCTTATTTACAATGACGGCCTACTTGGTCAAATCCAGGCCAATTGTGCGCCGCCCTATGGGACTCCCAATCATGGCCGGATTGTGACCGGCCTGGATTCTAACGAGGTACTGTAGTGACACCTCTAGCACTGAGATGCAGTTCCGTAGACCACTGCACCACTCAGGAGCTCATGGAATAGACCCCTGGTGCAGGTATCATGGTATTTACCCTGAGGATGCACAGACCAGTGAGTTCAGTGACTTAAGGGTTTAAGGGAGGGAGAAGGAGAAAGAGAGAGAGAGAGCGATGGAAGGGAGAGAGAGAGAGTCAGACAGGCAGACAGACAGACAGACAGACAGACAGACAGACAGACAGACAGACAGACAGACAGACAGACAGACAGAAGGGGCTGATCTCATGTTGAAACCATGGCAATAAGCACCGAGGCCGTAATCTGTACAGGGTGTGCCTCTGTTTGAGGAGGGGTGGATTCCAGTGAACACCCCCCCTCGACTCCCACTCAGCTCACCTGCTGTTTTTAATTAACCCCTGTGTAGTCTTAACATTCTATATACTCCCCCTTGTCCTAAGGGTAAAAAAAAAAAAAAGACCCGCCATCACTTAAACCCCTAAAATAAAGCAGCTTAATTGAATTTTAAATAAATAAATCTATTTTGCATGAAGAAACAACCTGTCATTCATCACATGATAATTTCTGGGTTTTCCCCTCTTCACAGTGTAGAAAGACTGTGTTTAATCAGTGGACACCACTCGTTTCTATTACAACACACCTGTCATACATGTTTTCTTTACTATAGTAGAGGTTTATTATTATTATTGCTAAAGGTACTAAAGGTACTGCATAGGTGTAAACATACTTTTGTTTTTTAGCAAGAGAGAGCAGTTGTATAGAGATGAGAGAGCAGTTGTATAGAGGTGAGAGAGCAGTTGTATAGAGATGAGAGAGCAGTTGTATAGAGGTGAGAGAGCAGTTGTATAGAGATGAGAGAGCAGTTGTATAGAGGTGAGAGAGCAGTTGTATAGAGATGAGAGAGCAGTTGTATAGAGGTGAGAGAGCAGTTGTATAGAGATGAGAGAGCAGTTGTATAGAGATGAGAGAGCAGTTGTATAGAGGTGAGAGAGCAGTTGTATAGAGATGAGAGAGCAGTTGTATAGAGATGAGAGAGCAGTTGTAATAGAGATGAGAGAGCAGTTGTATAGAGGTGAGAGAGCAGTTGTAATAGAGATGAGAGAGCAGTTGTATAGAGGTGAGAGAGCAGTTGTAATAGAGATGAGAGAGCAGTTGTATAGAGGTGAGAGAGCAGTTGTATAGAGGTGAGAGAGCAGTTGTATAGAGATGAGAGAGCAGTTGTATAGATGAGAGAGAGGTGAGATGAGAGCAGTTGTATAGAGGTGAGAGAGCAGTTGTATAGAGATGAGAGAGCAGTTGTATAGAGGTGAGAGAGCAGTTGTAATAGAGATGAGAGAGCAGTTGTATAGAGGTGAGAGAGCAGTTGTAATAGAGATGAGAGAGCAGTTGTATAGAGGTGAGAGATAGAGATAGAGGTGAGAGCAGTTGTAATAGAGAGCAGTTGTAATATGAGAGAGCAGGTAATAGAGATGAGAGAGCAGTTGTAGAGATAGAGATGAGAGAGCAGTTGTATAGAGATGAGAGAGCAGTTGTAATAGAGATGAGAGAGCAGTTGTATAGATGAGAGAGCAGTTGTATAGAGGTGAGAGCAGTTGTAATAGAGAGAGAGCAGTTGTATAGAGGTGAGAGAGCAGTTGTAATAGAGAGAGATGAGAGAGCAGTTGTATAGAGAGAGCAGTAGAGGTGAGAGAGCAGTTGTAGATAGAGATAGAGAGAGCAGTTGTATAGAGGTGAGAGAGCAGTTGTATAGAGATGAGAGAGCAGTTGTATAGAGGTGAGAGAGCAGTTGTATAGAGATGAGATGAGAGAGCAGTTGTATAGAGAGAGAGCAGTTGTATAGAGATGAGAGAGCAGTTGTATAGAGATGAGAGAGCAGTTGTATAGAGGTGAGAGAGCAGTTGTATAGAGATGAGAGAGCAGTTGTATAGAGGTGAGAGAGCAGTTGTATAGAGATGAGAGAGCAGTTGTATAGAGATGAGAGAGCAGTTGTATAGAGATGAGAGAGCAGTTGTATAGAGATGAGAGAGCAGTTGTATAGAGGTGAGAGAGCAGTTGTATAGAGATGAGAGAGCAGTTGTATAGAGGTGAGAGAGCAGTTGTATAGAGATGAGAGAGCAGTTGTATAGAGGTGAGAGAGCAGTTGTGTAATAAAGTAGCAGAAACATGCAGAAAGTAGTTTTCAATGCATTTTATTGAAGGGAAACAATAACAGTCTTGAACTTTTTTGTCAACATATTGATAT
>NC_088415.1:5287885-5365385 GCF_034236695.1 Oncorhynchus nerka | reverse complement strand
GAAATGACAAACTTTAGAATACTTTTTAAAAACTTGAATATATTACAAGTTTTCATTTCCTGCTGTACAGGTAATTTCCTGCAACAACAGGATGATCAAATTAAGAGATGTCATCTGTAGTGGCTTTGACATACATGTAAACTAAGATTCAATTCAAAAGCTCATATGCAGTTAACCTGTTCAACCTATGGGGGCGCTGTGTCATTATTGGATAAAAAGATGTGCCGTTTTAAGCGCAATATTTTGTCACGAAAAGATGCTCGACTATGCATGGAATTGACAGCCTTGGAAAGACAAAACTCTGACGTCTCCAAAACTGCAAAGATATTATCTGTGAGTGCCCCAGAACTAATGCAACAGGCGAAACCAAGATGAAGTTTCATACAGGAAATGCCCCAGATTCTGAAGGCGCTGTGTTCCAATGTCTCCTTATATGGCTGTGAATGCGCCAGGAATGAGCCTACACTTTCTGTCATTTCCCCAAGTTGTCTGCAGCATTGTGACGTATTTGTAGGCATATCATTGGAAGATTGACCATAAGAGACTACATTTACATGGTGTCCCGCCCGGTGTCCTGTGTGCGTAATCTGTAGGTCCATGCACGTTCCATTTCTTCAGAAGACAAAGTAAACTGCCACGATGGATTTTATCGTCGATAGATATGTGAAAAACACCTTGAGGATTGATTCTAAACATCGGTTTGCCATGTTTCTGTCGATATTATGGAGTTAATTTGGAAAAAAGTTTGCGTTTTAATGACTTAATATATATATTTTTTTTCCCTCCCCAAATGTGATGAACAAAACGGAGCGATTAGTCGACACAAATAATATTTGTTGTAAAAACTGAACATTCTAACAGAGTCTCCTCATTGAAAACATCTGAAGTTCTTCAAAGGTAAATTATTTTATTTAAATGCTTTTCTGGTTTTTGTGGAAAATGTTGCATGCTGAATGCTAACGCTAAATGCTACGTTAGCCATCAATACTGTTACACAAATGCTTGTTTTGCAATGGTTGAGAAGCATATTTTGAAAATCTGAGATGACAGTGTTGTTAACAAAAGGCTAAGCTTGAGAGCAAATAGATTAATTTCATTTCATTTGCGATTTTCATGAATAGTTAACGTTGCGTTATGGTAATGAGCTTCAGGCTGTAGTCACGATGCCGGATCCGGGATGGCTCGACGCAAGAAGTTAAGAAACACAATTGAGGAAAAAAGTGTTTTTGATCAAAGCTTTTTTTAATTAAGAGTATGAATTTCAAAAGAACCGCAGTTGTACAGGACAGACATAGGTACAAGGTAAGCATTTTCAGAATTTTACTTTTTTTTTAGTATTGACAGACTCAATGTTGTTGCTAGGCAGATCAAATGACCAGTTATCAAAACTCAGCTCCGCCCCTCGATATATAAGAGAACGGAAGTTGAGCGTTCCTCAGCTACGGAGGGTGCTGCTCGTCAAGGAGTTTAACTGAAATTCTAAAGTAGGACAAATATCTAGGCAACAACTCAGCAGTTGCTTGGTTCACAGCGCGAACGGCACAGGTCACTCACCCCCAGGAATGTCAAAACAGGAGGGGAAGAAAGTTCTATAAAGGTTTTAATAATAAGACGAACAGTCTCAGGATGGTAAGTTGGTGGTTGAAGATATCCCTCTAGTGGTGTGGTGTTTGTGCTTTGTCAAAGTGGGTGGGGTTATATCCTGTCTGGTTGGCCCTGTCCGGGGGTATCGTCGGACGGGGCCACAGTGTCTCCTGACCCCTCCTGTCTCAGCCTCCAGTATTTATGCTGCAGTAGTTTATGTGTCGGGGGGGCTAGGGTCAGTCTGTTATATCTGGAGTATTTCTCCTGTCTTATCCGGTGTCCTGTGTGAATTTAAGTATGCTCTCTCTAATTCTCTCTCTCTCTCGCAGGACCTGAGCCCTAGGACCATGCCTCAGGACTACCTGGCCTGATGACTCCTTGCTGTCCCCAGTCCACCTGGTTGTGCTGCTGCTCCAGTTTCAACTGTTCTGCCTGCGGCTATGGAACCCTGACCTGTTCACCAGACGTGCTACCTTGTCCCAGACCTGCTGTTTTCAACTCTCTCTCTCTCTACTGTACCTGCTGTCTCTAACTCTGAATGATTGACTATGAAAAGCCAACTGACATGTACTCCTGACGTGCTGACCTGCTGCACCCTCGACAACCACTGTGATTATTATTATTTGACCCTGCTGGTCATCTATGAACGTTTGAACATCTTGGCCATGTTCTGTTATAATCTCTACCTGGCACAGCCAAAAGAGGACTGGCCACCCCTCATAGCCTGGTTCCTCTCTAGGTTTCTTCCTAGGTTCCTGCCTTTCTAGGGAGTTTTTCCACTGTGCTTCTACATCTGCATTGCTTTCTGTTGGGGGTTTTAGGCTGGGTTTCTGTACAGCACTTTGAAACATCAGCTGATGTAAAAAGGGCTTTATAAATACATTTTGATTGATTAACAACTTTTTAGTTAGTTATAGGAATTAAGTTGTTTTATCCAAGCAGGCAAAATCCCACTGGGCACAAACTGGTTTAATCAATGTTGTTTCAACATCATTTGTCAACGTATTGTGACGTGGAATCTTTATGGAAAATACATTGGATTTGAAAAAAAGCAATCAACTGTTGTTTTGAGGGTGGAATTTCAACAACAGGATTATGTCTTCATTCTAACCAATTTCCAACACAGACAAACCTTGTATAAAATATGTTGAATTTGTACCTTTGAAACAACATCAGATTTTCAACATTATGTATGTGTATTATCTACATTCAGAAGAAAATAAAAACTTCAGGCTGGGTAGCACAACCTACTGGAGAGTTGATCTAACTACAGCTATTCAATTGGTCTCCAGAGTTTTTAACCAAGCTTTATTAAAATGTGTCACTGACTTCAACCTATGTGCTATCATGACAACGATCATTGAGAGAGTTCTCTTAATAACTAAATCTATTCACTGTTGCTAGCAAAGTCAATTTCAATGGGTATATTTAACAGAGCCAATGGAATTCTCTGAGAGAATTTAGAATTTTTAAAACACATTTCTTGCTGTTCTACACATTTTGACATGAGGCCCGAGTGAACATTTATCAGTTTTACAGCTTATTTCCCTGTAATTCTAAACATTTTGGCAATTGGCGTATGACCTGTTCTTATGCTATCTGGGGACAGGGTGGGGGCCAAACGAACTTATTTTGGCTTGGGGGGCCGCCAGAGGCCGTGGGGCCACCCGCCTTACGGGGGCTGCTAGGGTGTGTTGTACACCATTGATCCACGTTGAAATGAGGTGCTGTGCCCAGTAGAATAACCTATAATAACAAATACAGGTTGAATAAAATATAGCTCAAGTTCTTACCTGGATGGTTTGGCTCTGGTGACTCGGGTCCCCTGACACTGGCCCCCCGACCAGCTTGCAATACAAATCGTGTATCGACCTTCCATTGTCCCCCTCTCCACAGGTCGCTGTCGCTGTGATTTTGGTCCCTTCTGCCAGGTTAAAATAAGGTGGGTGCAGGCTGTAGCCATTCACCCCGTTGGTGGGCAGTTCCTGGCCCTGCGCCGAGAGGCCGCAGATTAGGGGGTATAACAGCAGCAACGCAAATTGTGTAGGACCGCCAGCCGCCGGGGATACAGTCCCCAACACCAGTCCCCTCGCCATCTTCACCTGCCTGCGCTCTACTCTGCGGTTCGTTAGATAAATAGGCGACTAGGCTACAACGGACAAAACTAATAGAAATGTTCAAGAAAAGAACAGCCGAGATTATAACCTTACTGTGTTGTTACAAAGTAGGCTACCATCGGAAGTATAGCAATATAACAACGATGTAAATTAGAGTTTAACTCCGAATCGTTGCGCGGTGAAGAAGTGCACAACAGTCGATGCGCTCTGCTTTTGCTGTGGTGGCTGTGTATCTCTCGCTCCGGCGAGCACCTAACTATCTGTGCTCTGTTCTCTCTCCCTCCCCTACTCTCTCAATTCAATCCCCTCTCTCTCTTTCTGCCCTTAGTGGCTGAACGAGGTAGCTCAGCGCCAAGGTTGACTGGCTCAAATAAAATAAAAGTGTATTGGTCGCGTACACAGATGTTATAGCAGTTGCAGCGGGAAGCTCCCCAACGTTGCAGTAAAAATGTAAATATACACACATACTAATAAACAACTAAATAGAAACAAGAAATCAAGAATGTCAGACCGAATAACCTAAATAACACTGTACCAGTTAATCCAAATGCAATCTATGAATATATAGGTCCTACACCCAAGAATATATAGCCTAGTGCAGGGTTCCCCAACTGGCGTCCCGCGGGCCGAATTTGGCCCGTAGGTGGTTTTATTTGCCCCCCCCAAGTTTTATTGGTGTGTGTGAAATGATCATTGTTGGACATAAAAGACTGTAAAAACACCAGGAAAATCAGCTCCAAGTGATGTTGTATTAAGTTATATTAAGTCATCTGTTACCAAGTATTACCACACATAGTAGAGAGATGTGTAATCATCCTGTACCAATGTAAGTCAGGTTTGAAATTGTTACGTTTTAGTCAAACATTATACAGTTGAAGACAGAAGTATGATCTTTGTCCCATGTGTAGTTGCAAACCGTAGTCTGGCTTTTTTATGGGGGTTTTGGAGCAGTGGCTTCTTCCTTGCTGAGCGGCCTTTCAGGTTATGTCGATATAGGACTCGTTTTACTGTGGATATAGATACTTTTGTACCTGTTCCCTCCAGCATCTTCACAAGGTCCTTTGCTGTTGTTCTGGGATTGATTTGCACTTTTCACACCAAAGTACGTTCATCTCTAGGAGACAGAACGCGTCTCCTTCCTGAGCGGTATGGCGGCTGCGTGATCCCATGGTGTTTATACTTGCGTACTATTGTTTGTACAGATGAACGCGGTACCTTCAGGCATTTGGAAATTGCTCCCAAGGATGAACCAGACTTATGGAGGTCTACAATTTGTTTTCTGAGGTCTTGGCTGATTTCTTTTGATTTCCCCATGATGTCAAGCAATGAGGCACTGAGTTTGAAGGTAGGCCTTGAAATACATCCACAGGTACACCTCCAATTGACTCAAATTATGGCAATCAGCCTATCAGAAGCTTATAAAGCCATGACATCATTTTCTGGAATTTCCAAGCTGTTTAAAGGCACAGTCAACTTAGTGTATGTAAACTTCTGACCCACTGGAATTGTGATACAGTGAATTATAAGTGAAATAATCTGTCTGTAAACAATTGTTGGAAAAATTACTCGTGTCATGCACAAAGTAGATGTCCTAACCGACATGCCAAAACTATAGTTTTTTAACAAGAAATTAGCTGTTAGCTATGAGGAGTGTGAATCATTGTCTGTCTATGGGGAATGTGAATCACTGTCTGTCTATGGGCAGCTATGAGGAGTGTGGATCACTGTCTGTCTATGGACAGCTATGAGGAGTGTGGATCACTGTCTGTCTATGGACAGCTATGAGGAGTGTGGATCACTGTGCTGTCTATGGACAGCTATGAGGAGTGTGGATCACTGTGCTGTCTATGGACAGCTATGAGGAGTGTGGATCACTATGAGGAGTGTGGATCACTGTGCTGTCTATGGACAGCTATGAGGAGTGTGGATCACTGTGCTGTCTATGGACAGCTATGAGGAGTGTGGATCACTGTGCTGTCTATGGACAGCTATGAGGAGTGTGGATCACTGTGCTGTCTATGGACAGCTATGAGGAGTGTGGATCACTATGAGGAGTGTGGATCACTGTGCTGTCTATGGACAACTATGAGGAGTGTGGATCACTGTCTGTCTATGGACAGCTATGAGGAGTGTGGATCACTCTCTGTCTATGGACAGCTATGAGGAGTGTGGATCACTGTGCTGTCTATGGACAGCTATGAGGAGTGTAGATCACTGTCTGTCTATGGACAGCTATGAGGAGTGTGGATCACTGTCTGTATATGGACAACTATGAGGAGTGTGGATCACTGTGCTGTTGGCTGTAGGGTCCATTGGAAGCTGTGGCCAGATGTCTCACTTCTCTACGTGTGTTACCATTCCCTCCTGTGTATGAACCTCCTTACTCCCCTTATGGATTCAGACTCATTGGATTGGTGTAAGCCTGGGCTCCTTACTGCCCTTATGGATTCAGACCCATTGGATTGGTGTAAGCCTGGGCTCCTTACTGCCCTTATGGATTCAGACCCATTGGATTGGTGTAAGCCTGGGCTCCTTACTGCCCTTATGGATTCAGACCCATTGGATTGGTGTAAGCCTGGGCTCCTTACTGCCCTTATGGATTCAGACCCATTGGATTGGTGTAAGCCTGGGCTCCTTACTGCCCTTATGGATTCAGACCCATTGGATTGGTGTAAGCCTGGGCTCCTTACTGCCCTTTCAGGGAGAGGGGTATAGAGATTAGGGAGAACCTGTCTCTGATGTGTACCGACGCACGCACGCACACACGCACGCACGCGCGCACGCACGCACACACGCACGCACGCACGCACGCACGCACGCACAGACACACACACATACATAAACACGCACGCACGCACAGACACACACACACACACACACACACGCACACGCACGCACGCACGCACGCACGCACAGACACACACACACACACACACACATACATAAACACACACGCACGCACGCACGCACGCACGCACAGACACACACACACACACACACACACACATACATAGACACACACACACACACACACACACATACATACGCACGCACGCACGCACAGACACACACACACACACACACACACACACACACACACACACACACACACACACATAAACACACACACACATAAACACACACACACGCACGCATGCATGCAGAACGGCATTCCTGACTGAACTCTCTCTCCGTAGCGAAGACCTTAACACAGGTTAACATCTACAAGGCCAGACTGACTACAAGGACACTTACTCAGAGCATGAGTTGACCAGCTGGCGAGTCTCTCAGCTGACTGTTCTCTCTGCTACCGCTTACCAATGCACCAAGTCTCTCAGCTGACTGTTCTCTCTGCTACCGCTTACCAACGTACCAAGTCTCTCAGCTGACTGTTCTCTCTGCTACCGCTTACCAACGTACCAAGTCTCTCAGCTGACTGTTCTCTCTACTACCGCTTACCAACGTACCAAGTCTCTCAGCTGACTGTTCTCTCTGCTACCGCTTACCAACGTACCAAGTCTCTCAGCTGACTGTTCTCTCTGCTGCCAACGTACCAAGTCTCTCAGCTGACTGTTCTCTCTGCTGCCAACGTACCAAGTCTCTCAGCTGAATGTTCTCTCTGCTACCAACGCACCAAGTCTCTCAGCTGACTGTTCTCTCTGCTACCAACGTACCAAGTCTCTCAGCTGACTGTTCTCTCTGCTACCACTTACCAAAGTACCAAGTCTCTCAGCTGACTGTTCTCTCTGCTACCGCTTACCAATGTACCAAGTCTCTCGGCTGACTGTTCTCTCTGCTACCAAAGTACCAAGTCTCTCAGCTGACTGTTCTCTCTGCTACCACTTACCAATGTACCAAGTCTCTCTGCTGACTGTTCTCTCTGCTACCACTTACCAATGTACCAAGTCTCTCAGCTGACTGTTCTCTCTGCTACCAATGTACCAAGTCTCTCAGCTGACTGTTCTCGCTGCTACCACTTACCAATGTACCAAGTCTCTCAGCTGACTGTTCTCTCTGCTACCAATGTACCAAGTCTCTCAGCTGACTGTTCTCGCTGCTACCACTTACCAATGTACCAAGTCTCTCAGCTGACTGTTCTCTCTGCTACCAATGTACCAAGTCTCTCAGCTGACTGTTCTCTCTGCTACCAATTACCAATGCACCAATTCTCTCAGCTGACTGTTCTCTCTGCTACCAACGTAACAAGTCTCTCTGCTGACTGTTCTCTCTGCTACCAACGCACCAAGTCTCTCTGCTGACTGTTCTCTCTGCTACCAACGTACCAAGTCTCTCAGCTGACTGTTCTCTCTGCTACCAACGTACCAAGTCTCTCAGCTGACTGTTCTCTCTGCTACCAACGCACCAAGTCTCTCTGCTGACTGTTCTCTCTGCTACCAACGTACCAAGTCTCTCAGCTGACTGTTCTCTCTGCTACCAATGTACCAAGTCTCTCTGCTGACTGTTCTCTCTGCTACCAACGCACCAAGTCTCTCAGCTGACTGTTCTCTCTGCTACCAACGTACCAAGTCTCTCAGCTGACTGTTCTCTCTGCTACCAACGTACCAAGTCTCTCAGCTGACTGTTCTCTCTGCTACCAATGTACCAAGTATCTCAGCTGACTGTTCTCTCTGCTACCAACGTACCAAGTCTCTCTGCTGACTGTTCTCTCTGCTACCAACGTACCAAGTCTCTCAGCTGACTGTTCTCTCTGCTACCGCTTACCAACGCACCAAGTCTCTCTGCTGACTGTTCTCTCTGCTACCAATGTACCAAGTCTCTCTGCTGACTGTTCTCTCTGCTACCAACGTACCAAGTCTCTCAGCTGACTGTTCTCTCTGCTACTGCTTACCAAGTCTCTCAGCTGACTGTTCTCTCTGCTACCGCTTACCAAGTCTCTCTGCTGACTGTTCTCTCTGCTACCAACGTACCAAGTCTCTCAGCTGACTGTTCTCTCTGCTACCAACGCACCGAGTCTCTCAGCTGACTGTTCTCTCTGCTACCGCTTACCAACGTACCAAGTCTCTCAGCTGACTGTTCTCTCTGCTACCAATGCACCAAGTCTCTCAGCTGACTGTTCTCTCTGCTACCGCTTACCAAAGTACCAAGTCTCTCAGCTGACTGTTCTCTCTGCTACCGCTTACCAACATACCAAGTCTCTCAGCTGACTGTTCTCTCTGTTACCGCTTACCAATGCACCAAGTTTCTCAGCTGACTGTTCTCTCTGCTACCGCTTACCAAAGCACCAAGTCTCTCTGCTGACTGTTCTCTCTGCTACCAATGTACCAAGTCTCTCAGCTGACTGTTCTCTCTGCTACCAACGCACCAAGTCTCTCTGCTGACTGTTCTCTCTGCTACCAATGTACCAAGTCTCTCAGCTGACTGTTCTCTCTGCTACCACTTACCAATGTACCAAGTCTCTCAGCTGACTGTTCTCTCTGCTACCGCCTACCAATGCACCAAGTCTCTCAGCTGACTGTTCTCTCTGATACCAAAGCACCAAGTCTCTCTGCTGACTGTTCTCTCTGCTACCAATGTACCAAGTCTCTCAGCTGACTGTTCTCTCTGCTACCAACGCACCAAGTCTCTCCGCTGACTGTTCTCTCTGCTACCAATGTACCAAGTCTCTCAGCTGACTGTTCTCTCTGCTACCACTTACCAAAGTACCAAGTCTCTCAGCTGACTGTTCTCTCTGCTACCGCCTACCAATGCACCAAGTCTCTCTGCTGACTGTTCTCTCTGCTACCGCTTACCAATGTACCAAGTCTCTCGGCTGACTGTTCTCTCTGCTACCAAAGTACCAAGTCTCTCAGCTGACTGTTCTCTCTGCTACCACTTACCAATGTACCAAGTCTCTCTGCTGACTGTTCTCTCTGCTACCACTTACCAATGTACCAAGTCTCTCAGCTGACTGTTCTCTCTGCTACCAATGTACCAAGTCTCTCAGCTGACTGTTCTCGCTGCTACCACTTACCAATGTACCAAGTCTCTCAGCTGACTGTTCTCTCTGCTACCAATGTACCAAGTCTCTCAGCTGACTGTTCTCTCTGCTACCACTTACCAATGCACCAATTCTCTCAGCTGACTGTTCTCTCTGCTACCAACGTACCAAGTCTCTCTGCTGACTGTTCTCTCTGCTACCAACGTACCAAGTCTCTCAGCTGACTGTTCTCTCTGCTACCAACGTACCAAGTCTCTCTGCTGACTGTTCTCTCTGCTACCAACGTACCAAGTCTCTCAGCTGACTGTTCTCTCTGCTACCAACGTACCAAGTCTCTCAGCTGACTGTTCTCTCTGCTACCAATGTACCAAGTCTCTCAGCTGACTGTTCTCTCTGCTACCGCTTACCAACGTACCAAGTCTCTCAGCTGACTGTTCTCTCTGCTACCAACGTACCAAGTCTCTCAGCTGACTGTTCTCTCTGCTACCGCTTACCAACGTACCAAGTCTCTCAGCTGACTGTTCTCTCTGCTACCACTTACCAATGCACCAATTCTCTCAGCTGACTGTTCTCTCTGCTACCAACGTACCAAGTCTCTCTGCTGACTGTTCTCTCTGCTACCAACGTACCAAGTCTCTCAGCTGACTGTTCTCTCTGCTACCAACGTACCAAGTCTCTCTGCTGACTGTTCTCTCTGCTACCAACGTACCAAGTCTCTCAGCTGACTGTTCTCTCTGCTACCAACGTACCAAGTCTCTCAGCTGACTGTTCTCTCTGCTACCAATGTACCAAGTCTCTCAGCTGACTGTTCTCTCTGCTACCGCTTACCAACGTACCAAGTCTCTCAGCTGACTGTTCTCTCTGCTACCAACGTACCAAGTCTCTCTGCTGACTGTTCTCTCTGCTACCAATGTACCAAGTCTCTCAGCTGACTGTTCTCTCTGCTACCAACGCACCAAGTCTCTCCGCTGACTGTTCTCTCTGCTACCAATGTACCAAGTCTCTCAGCTGACTGTTCTCTCTGCTACCACTTACCAAAGTACCAAGTCTCTCAGCTGACTGTTCTCTCTGCTACCGCCTACCAATGCACCAAGTCTCTCTGCTGACTGTTCTCTCTGCTACCGCTTACCAATGTACCAAGTCTCTCGGCTGACTGTTCTCTCTGCTACCAAAGTACCAAGTCTCTCAGCTGACTGTTCTCTCTGCTACCACTTACCAATGTACCAAGTCTCTCTGCTGACTGTTCTCTCTGCTACCACTTACCAATGTACCAAGTCTCTCAGCTGACTGTTCTCTCTGCTACCAATGTACCAAGTCTCTCAGCTGACTGTTCTCGCTGCTACCACTTACCAATGTACCAAGTCTCTCAGCTGACTGTTCTCTCTGCTACCAATGTACCAAGTCTCTCAGCTGACTGTTCTCTCTGCTACCACTTACCAATGCACCAATTCTCTCAGCTGACTGTTCTCTCTGCTACCAACGTACCAAGTCTCTCTGCTGACTGTTCTCTCTGCTACCAACGTACCAAGTCTCTCAGCTGACTGTTCTCTCTGCTACCAACGTACCAAGTCTCTCTGCTGACTGTTCTCTCTGCTACCAACGTACCAAGTCTCTCAGCTGACTGTTCTCTCTGCTACCAACGTACCAAGTCTCTCAGCTGACTGTTCTCTCTGCTACCAATGTACCAAGTCTCTCAGCTGACTGTTCTCTCTGCTACCGCTTACCAACGTACCAAGTCTCTCAGCTGACTGTTCTCTCTGCTACCAACGTACCAAGTCTCTCAGCTGACTGTTCTCTCTGCTACCGCTTACCAACGTACCAAGTCTCTCAGCTGACTGTTCTCTCTGCTACCAACGTACCAAGTCTCTCAGCTGACTGTTCTCTCTGCTACCAACGCACCAAGTCTCTCTGCTGACTGTTCTCTCTGCTACCAACGCACCAAGTCTCTCAGCTGACTGTTCTCTCTGCTACCGCTTGCCAACGTACCAAGTCTCTCAGCTGACTGTTCTCTCTGCTACCAACGCACCAAGTCTCTCAGCTGACTGTTCTCTCTGCTACCGCTTACCAACGTACCAAGTCTCTCAGCTGACTGTTCTCTCTGCTACCAACGTACCAAGTCTCTCAGCTGACTGTTCTCTCTGCTACCGCTTACCAACGTACCAAGTCTCTCAGCTGACTGTTCTCTCTGCTACCAACGTACCAAGTCTCTCAGCTGACTGTTCTCTCTGCTACCGCTTACCAACGTACCAAGTCTCTCAGCTGACTGTTCTCTCTGCTACCAACGTACCAAGTCTCTCTGCTGACTGTTCTCTCTGCTACCAACGTACCAAGTCTCTCAGCTGACTGTTCTCTCTGCTACCAACGAACCAAGTCTCTCAGCTGACTGTTCTCTCTGCTACCAATGTACCAAGTCTCTCAGCTGACTGTTCTCTCTGCTACCGCTTACCAACGTACCAAGTCTCTCAGCTGACTGTTCTCTCTGCTACCAACGTACCAAGTCTCTCTGCTGACTGTTCTCTCTGCTACCAATGTACCAAGTCTCTCAGCTGACTGTTCTCTCTGCTACCAACGCACCAAGTCTCTCCGCTGACTGTTCTCTCTGCTACCAATGTACCAAGTCTCTCAGCTGACTGTTCTCTCTGCTACCACTTACCAAAGTACCAAGTCTCTCAGCTGACTGTTCTCTCTGCTACCGCCTACCAATGCACCAAGTCTCTCTGCTGACTGTTCTCTCTGCTACCGCTTACCAATGTACCAAGTCTCTCGGCTGACTGTTCTCTCTGCTACCAAAGTACCAAGTCTCTCAGCTGACTGTTCTCTCTGCTACCACTTACCAATGTACCAAGTCTCTCTGCTGACTGTTCTCTCTGCTACCACTTACCAATGTACCAAGTCTCTCAGCTGACTGTTCTCTCTGCTACCAATGTACCAAGTCTCTCAGCTGACTGTTCTCGCTGCTACCACTTACCAATGTACCAAGTCTCTCAGCTGACTGTTCTCTCTGCTACCAATGTACCAAGTCTCTCAGCTGACTGTTCTCTCTGCTACCACTTACCAATGCACCAATTCTCTCAGCTGACTGTTCTCTCTGCTACCAACGTACCAAGTCTCTCTGCTGACTGTTCTCTGCTACCAACGTACCAAGTCTCTCAGCTGACTGTTCTCTCTGCTACCAACGTACCAAGTCTCTCTGCTGACTGTTCTCTCTGCTACCAACGTACCAAGTCTCTCAGCTGACTGTTCTCTCTGCTACCAACGTACCAAGTCTCTCAGCTGACTGTTCTCTCTGCTACCAATGTACCAAGTCTCTCAGCTGACTGTTCTCTCTGCTACCGCTTACCAACGTACCAAGTCTCTCAGCTGACTGTTCTCTCTGCTACCAACGTACCAAGTCTCTCAGCTGACTGTTCTCTCTGCTACCGCTTACCAACGTACCAAGTCTCTCAGCTGACTGTTCTCTCTGCTACCAACGTACCAAGTCTCTCAGCTGACTGTTCTCTCTGCTACCAACGCACCAAGTCTCTCTGCTGACTGTTCTCTCTGCTACCAACGCACCAAGTCTCTCAGCTGACTGTTCTCTCTGCTACCGCTTGCCAACGTACCAAGTCTCTCAGCTGACTGTTCTCTCTGCTACCAACGCACCAAGTCTCTCAGCTGACTGTTCTCTCTGCTACCGCTTACCAATGCACCAAGTCTGGAACCAACAGGACCCTGAACAGCTTCTACCCCCAAACCATGAGACTGATAAATAGTTAGTTAAATAGTTAACCACTAACTACCCAAACTATCTGCATTGACCCCTTTTGGCACTAACTTTTTTGACTCATCACATACACTGCTGCTACTGTTTATTATCTATCCTGTTGTCTAGTCACTTCACCCCTACCTATATGTACATATCTACCTCAATGACATTGTTCCCTTGTATATGGACTCAGTACTCTCTGTAAATAACCCTATATATGGACTCAGTACTCTGTGTAAATAACCCTGTATATGGACTCAGTACTCTGTGTAAATAACCCTGTATATGGACTCAGTACTCTGTGTAAATAACCCTGTATATGGACTCAGTACTCTGTGTAAATAACCCTGTATATGGACTCAGTACTCTGTGTAAATAACCCTGTATATGGACTCGGTACTCTGTGTAAATAGCCAAGTCTATCATTACTTATTGTGTATTTATTCATCATGTTGTTTTGTTTCTATTATTTCTCTGTTATTTTTCTCTACATTGTTGGGAAGGGCCCGTCAGCATTTCACTGTTAGTCTACACCTGTTGTTTCTCTCTACATTGTTGGGAAGGGTTAGTCTACACCTGTTGTTTCTCTCTACATTGTTGGGAAGGGTTAGTCTACACCTGTTGTTTCTCTCTACATTGTTGGGAAGGGTTAGTCTACACCTGTTGTTTCTCTCTACATTGTTGGGAAGGGTTAGTCTACACCTGTTGTTTCTCTCTACATTGTTGGGAAGGGCCCGTCAGCATTTCACTGTTAGTCTACACCTGTTGTTTCTCTCTACATTGTTGGGAAGGGCCCGTCAGCATTTCACTGTTAGTCTACACCTGTTGTTTCTCTCTACATTGTTGGGAAGGGTCAGTCAGCATTTCACTGTTAGTCTACACCTGTTGTTTCTCTCTACATTGTTGGGAAGGGTCCGTCAGCATTTCACTGTTAGTCTACACCTGTTGTTTCTCTCTACATTGTTGGGAAGGGTTAGTCTACACCTGTTGTTTCTCTCTACATTGTTGGGAAGGGTCAGTCAGCATTTCACTGTTAGTCTACACCTGTTGTTTCTCTTTACATTGTTGGGAAGGGTCAGTCAGCATTTCACTGTTAGTCTACACCTGTTGTTTCTCTTTACATTGTTGGGAAGGGTCAGTCAGCATTTCACTGTTAGTCTACACCTGTTGTTTCTCTCTACATTGTTGGGAAGGGTTAGTCTACACCTGTTGTTTCTCTCTACATTGTTGGGAAGGGTTAGTCTACACCTGTTGTTTCTCTCTACATTGTTGGGAAGGGCCCCTTCAGCATTTCACTGTTAGTCTACACCTGTTGTTTACGAACCATGTGACAAATACAATTTTATTTGACTTGGGGGATATACACCACGTGACCCAAAGTATGTGGATACCTGCTCGTCGAACGTCTCATTCCAAAATCATGGGCATTAATATGGAGTTGGTCCCCCCCCTTTGTTGCTATAACAACCTCCACTCTTCTGGGAAGGCTACTATTACCTACACTATCTACTATTACCTACACTATCTACTATTACCTACACTATCTACAGGCTCTATTATCTACACTATCTACAATTACCTACACTATCTACTATTACCTACACTATCTACTATTACCTACACTATCTACTATTACCTACACTATATACTATTACCTACACTATCTACTATTACCTACACGATCTACTATTACCTACACTATCTATTACCTACACTATCTACTATTACCTACACTATCTACTATTACCTACACTATCTACTATTACCTACACTATCTACAGGCTCTATTACCTACACTATCTACTATTACCTACACTATCTACTATTACCTACACTATCTACTATTACCTACACTATCTACTATTACCTACACTATCTACTATTACCTACACTATCTACTATTACCTACACTATCTACTATTACCTACACTATCTACTATTACCTACACTATCTACAGACCCTATTACCTACACTATCTACTATTACCTACACTATCTACTATTACCTACACTATATACTATTACCTACACTATCTACTATTACCTACACTATCTACTATTACCTACACTATCTACAGACCCTATTACCTACACTATCTACAGACCCTATTACCTACACTATCTACAGACCCTATTACCTACACTATCTACAGACCCTATTACCTACACTATCTACAGACCCTATTACCTACACTATCTACAGACCCTATTACCTACACTATCTACAGACCCTATTACCTACACTATCTACTATTACCTACACTATCTACTATTACCTACACTATCTACAGACCCTATTACCTACACTATCTACTATTACCTACACTATCTACTATTACCTACACTATCTACTATTACCTACGCTATCTACTATTACCTACACTATCTACTATTACCTACACTATCTACTATTACCTACACTATCTACTATTACCTACACTATCTACTATTACCTACACTATCTACAGACCCTTTTACCTACACTATCTACTATTACCTACACTATCTACAGACCCTATTACCTACACTATCTACTATTACCTACACTATCTACAGGCTCTATTACCTACACTATCTACTATTACCTACACTATCTACTATTACCTACACTATCTACTATTACCTACACTATCTACAGACCCTTTTACCTACACTATCTACTATTACCTACACTATCTACAGACCCTATTACCTACACTATCTACTATTACCTACACTATCTACAGGCTCTATTACCTACACTATCTACTATTACCTACACTATCTACTATTACCTACACTATCTACAGGCTCTATTACCTACACTATCTACTATTACCTACACTATCTACTATTACCTACACTATCTACTATTACCTACGCTATCTACTATTACCTACGCTATCTACTATTACCTACACTATCTACTATTACCTACACTATCTACTATTACCTACACTATCTACTATTACCTACACTATCTACTATTACCTACACTATCTACAGGCTCTATTACCTACACTATCTACTATTACCTACACTATCTACTATTACCTACACTATCTACAGACCCTATTACCTACACTATCTACTATTACCTACACTATCTACTATTACCTACACTATCTACAGACCCTTTTACCTACACTATCTACTATTAACTACACTATCTACTATTACCTACACTATCTACAGACCCTATTACCTACACTATCTACTATTACCTACACTATCTACAGGCTCTATTACCTACACTATCTACTATTACCTACACTATCTACTATTACCTACACTATCTACAGACCCTATTACCTACACTATCTACTATTACCTACACTATCTACTATTACCTACACTATCTACTATTACCTACACGATATACTATTACCTACACTATCTACTATTACCTACACGATCTACTATTACCTACACTATCTACTATTACCTACACTATCTACTATTACCTACACTATCTACTATTACCTACACTATCTACTATTACCTACACTATCTACTATTACCTACACTATATACTATTACCTACACTATCTACTATTACCTACACTATCTACTATTACCTACACTATCTACTATTACCTACACTATCTACTATTACCTACACTATCTACTATTACCTACACTATCTACTATTACCTACACTATCTACTATTACCTACACTATCTACTATTACCTACACTATCTACTATTACCTACGGTCAGTCTTGCCTTTTACACTGAACAAAACATATTACCGCATCTTGTCCTCCCTTCAGCCAAGTGTCCCACATAGTTCTTGACTTAATATCTCTCTTGAACGATATGATTTCTCTCAACATAAGCAATGTGTGGAGCTCATTTACTATACTGAACATGAACTATACTGAACATGAACTATACTGAACATGAACTATACAGAACATTACCTATACTGGACATGAACTATACTGAACATGAACTATACTGAACATGAACTATACTGAACATGAACTATACTGAACATGAACTATACTGAACATTACCTATACTGGACATGAACTATACTGAACATTAACTATACTGGACATGAACTATACTGAACATGAACTATACTGAACATGAACTATACTGAACATGAACTATACTGAACATGAACTATACTGAACATGAACTATACTGAACATGAACTATACTGAACATGAACTATACTGAACATTACCTATACTGGACATGAACTATACTGAACATGAACTATACTGAACATGAACTATACTGAACATTACCTATACTGGACATGAACTATACTGAACATTAACTATACTGGACATGAACTATACTGAACATGAACTATACTGAACATGAACTATACTGAACATGAACTATACTGAACATGAACTATACTGAACATTAACTATACTGAACATTAACTATACTGAACATGAACTATACTGGACATGAACTATACTGAACATGAACTATACTGAACATGAACTATACTGAACATGAACTATACTGAACATGAACTATACTGAACATGAACTATACTGAACATGAACTAAACTGGACATGAACTATACTGGACATGAACTATACTGGACATGAACTATACTGGACATGAACTATACTGAACATGAACTATACTGAACATGAACATGAACTATACTGAACATGAACTATACTGAACATTAACTATACTGAACATTAACTATACTGAACATTAACTATACTGAACATTAACTATACTGAACATTAACTATACTGAACATGAACATGAACTATACTGAACATGAACTATACTGAACATGAACTATACTGAACATGAACATGAACTATACTGAACATTAACTATACTGAACATGAACATGAACTATACTGAACATGAACTATACTGAACATGAACTATACTGAACATGAACTATACTGAACATGAACTATACTGAACATGAACTATACTGAACATGAACTATACTGAACATGAACTATTCTGAACATGAACTATACTGAACATGAACTATACTGAACATGAACTATACTGAACATTAACTATACTGAACATATACTGAACATTAACTATACTGGACATGAACTATACTGAACATGAACTATACTGAACATGAACTATACTGAACATGAACTATACTGAACATGAACTATACTGAACATGAACTATACTGAACATGAACTATACTGAACATTAACTATACTGAACATTAACTATACTGAACATGAACTATACTGAACATGAACTATACTGAACATGAACTATACTGAACATTAACTATACTGAACATATACTGAACATTAACTATACTGAACATTAACTATACTGGACATGAACTATACTGAACATTAACTATACTGAACATTAACTATACTGAACATTAACTATACTGAACATTAACTATACTGAACATGAACTATACTGAACATGAACTATACTGAACATTAACTATACTGAACATTAACTATACTGAACATGAACTATACTGAACATGAACTATACTGAACATGAACTATACTGAACATGAACTAAACTGGACATGAACTATACTGGACATGAACTATACTGGACATGAACTATACTGAACATGAACTATACTGGACATGAACTATACTGGACATGAACTATACTGAACATGAACTATACTGAACATGAACATGAACTATACTGAACATGAACTATACTGAACATGAACTATACTGAACATGAACTATACTGAACATGAACTATACTGAACATTAACTATACTGAACATGAACTATACTGGACATGAACTATACTGAACATGAACTATACTGAACATGAACTATACTGAACATGAACTATACTGAACATGAACTATACTGAACATGAACTATACTGAACATGAACTAAACTGGACATGAACTATACTGGACATGAACTATACTGGACATGAACTATACTGAACATGAACTATACTGGACATGAACTATACTGGACATGAACTATACTGAACATGAACTATACTGAACATGAACATGAACTATACTGAACATGAACTATACTGAACATGAACTATACTGAACATTAACTATACTGAACATTAACTATACTGAACATTAACTATACTGAACATTAACTATACTGAACATGAACATGAACTATACTGAACATGAACTATACTGAACATGAACTATACTGAACATGAACATGAACTATACTGAACATTAACTATACTGAACATGAACATGAACTATACTGAACATGAACTATACTGAACATGAACTATACTGAACATGAACTATACTGAACATGAACTATACTGAACATGAACTATACTGAACATGAACTATACTGAACATGAACTATTCTGAACATGAACTATACTGAACATGAACTATACTGAACATGAACTATACTGAACATTAACTATACTGAACATATACTGAACATTAACTATACTGGACATGAACTATACTGAACATGAACTATACTGAACATGAACTATACTGAACATGAACTATACTGAACATGAACTATACTGAACATGAACTATACTGAACATGAACTATACTGAACATTAACTATACTGAACATTAACTATACTGAACATATACTGAACATTAACTATACAGAACATTAACTATACTGGACATGAACTATACTGAACATGAACTATACTGAACATTAACTATACTGAACATTAACTATACTGAACATTAACTATACTGAACATGAATTATACTGAACATGAATTATACTGAACATTAACTATACTGAACATTAACTATACTGAACATGATATATACTGAACATTATATATACTGAACATTAACTATACTGAACATTAACTATACTGAACATTAACTATACTGAACATTAACTATACTGAACATGAATTATACTGAACATTAACTATACTGAACATTAACTATACTGAACATTAACTATACTGAACATTATATATACTGAACATGAACTATACTGAACATTAACTATACTGAACATTAACTATACTGAACATTAATTATACTGAACATGAATTATACTGAACATTAACTATACTGAACATGAACTATACTGAACATTAACTATACTGAACATGAACTATACTGAACATGAACTATACTGAACATTAACTATACTGAACATTAACTATACTGAACATTAACTATACTGAACATTAATTATACTGAACATGAATTATACTGAACATTAACTATACTGAACATTAACTATACTGAACATTAACTATACTGAACATTAACTATACTGAACATGAACTATACTGAACAAAAAGATAAACGCAACAGGTGAAATGTTGGTCCCATGTTTCATGAGCTGAAATAAACGATCCCATACCCACAAAAAAAAACATATTTATCTCAAATATTGTGCACAAATTTGGTTTCATCCCTGTTAGTGAGCATATCTCCTTCACCAAAGTCATCCATCCACCTGACAGGTGTGGCATATCAAGATGCTGACTGAACAGCACCCTCAGGGGCGGCAGGTAGCCTAGTGGTTAGAGCGTTGAGCCCATAACTGAAAGGTTGCTGGATCAAATCCCTGAGCTGACAAGGTAAAAATCTGTCCCTCTACCCCTGAGCAAGGCAGTTAACCCACTGTTCCCTAGTTCCTGCCAATATCCAGCAACTTCACACAGCCATTGAAGAGTGGGACAACATTCCAACAGGCCACCAATCAACAGCCTGATCAACTCTGTGCCAAGGAGATGTGTCTCCCTGCTTGAGGCAAACGTTTGTCACACCAGATACTGACTGGGTTTCTAACTTTAAGGTATCTGTGACCAACAGATGCATATCTATATTCCCAGTCATGTGAAATCCATAGATTAGGGCCTAATGAATTCCTTTCAATTGACTAATTTCCTTATATGAACTTATATGAACTCAGTAAAATATTTGAAATTGTTGCATGTTGCGTTTATATTTTGACTCTGAGATGTTTTGTGAACACAGACCGGCATTCCTGGGAAGCTCTCCCTCATGCTCCCGATCAGATAGCCTGTCTGAGAGATTCCTGTTGCATTGTGGTACGATGTGATTAGATAGGATGAGAGACTCCTGTTGCATTGTGGTATGATGTGTTTGAAGTCCCGTAGGAGAGGACAGTGTGTTTGGGGGTGTGCTGGGAGTGAGCGAAGGGTGACGGAGGGAGGGGGTGAGGGGAATGAGAGGAAGGGGGAGGGGCAGGAGTGAGGAGGGGTGACGGCGGGAGGAGGGGGGTGAGGGAGTGATGATGGGGAGTGAAGGAGGGGGGTGGTGGCGGGAACATTTTGATGATTGACTGAGAGGGCAGGTACCTACATGTTCCTGTTTGGTCTCTGTTAAGCTTCTCAAAAACATTATTCACACACTCCTGGTGGTCCCCTTCTGTTTGTTCTTCTCTCTCTCTGCTTCCCCTCTCTCAGTCTTTCTCTCTGCCTCCGCTCTCTTTGTCTGTCTGTCTGTCTGTCTGTCTGTCTGTCTGTCTAGCCACCTAGCGAGAGAGAGAGAGACAGAGAGAGAGAGACAGAGAGCGAGAGAGAGAGAGACAGAGAGAGAGACAGAGAGAGAGACAGAGAGAGAGAGAGAGAGAGAGTGTAGTGCTCCTCTAGATAGAGAGAGTATAGTGCTCCTCTAGAGAGAGAGAGTATAGTGCTCCTCTAGAGAGAGAGAGAGAGAGTGTCGTGCTCTTCTAGAGACAGAGAGAGTGTAGTGCTCTTCTAGAGAGAGAGAGTATAGTGCTCCTCTAGAGAGAGAGTGTGTAGTGCTCCTCTAGAGAGAGAGAGAGAGAGTGTAGTGCTCTTCTAGAGACAGAGAGAGTGTAGTGCTCGTCTAGAGAGAGAGAGTATAGTGCTCTTCTAGAGAGAGAGAGTATAGTGCTCTTCTAGAGAGAGAGAGAGAGTATAGTGCTCCTCTAGAGAGAGAGAGTATAGTGCTCCTCTAGAGAGAGAGTGTGTAGTGCTCCTCTAGAGAGAGAGAGTATAGTGCTCCTCTAGAGAGAGAGAGTATAGTGCTCCTCTAGAGAGAGAGAGAATAGTGCTCCTCTAGAGAGAGAGAGAGAGAGTGTCATGCTCTTCTAGAGACAGAGAGAGTGTAGTGCTCTTCTAGAGAGAGTGTGTGTAGTGCTCCTCTAGAGAGAGAGAGAGAGAGAGAGAGAGTGTAGTGCTCTTCTAGAGACAGAGAGAGTGTAGTGCTCGTCTAGAGAGAGAGAGTATAGTGCTCTTCTAGAGAGAGAGAGTATAGTGCTCCTCTAGAGAGAGAGAGTATAGTGCTCTTCTAGAGAGAGAGAGTATAGTGCTCTTCTAGAGAGAGAGAGAGAGTATAGTGCTCCTCGAGAGAGAGAGTATAGTGCTCCTCTAGAGAGAGTGTGTAGTGCTCCTCTAGAGAGAGAGAATAGTGCTCCTCTAGAGAGAGAGAGTATAGTGCTCTTCTAGAGAGAAAGAGAGTATAGTGCTCTTCTAGAGAGAGAGAGTATAGTGCTCTTCTAGAGAGAGAGAGTATAGTGCTCTTCTAGAGAGAAAGAGAGTATAGTGCTCCTCTAGAGAGAGAGAGTATAGTGCTCCTCTAGAGAGAGAGAGTATAGTGCTCCTCTAGAGAGAGAGAGTATAGTGCTCCTCTAGAGAGAGAGAGTATAGTGCTCTTCTAGAGAGAGAGAGTATAGTGCTCTTCTAGAGAGAAAGAGAGTATAGTGCTCTTCTAGAGAGAGAGTATAGTGCTCCTCTAGAGAGAGAGAGAGTATAGTGCTCCTCTAGAGAGAGTATAGTGCTCCTCTAGAGAGAGAGAGAGAGTATAGTGCTCCTCTAGAGAGACTGAGTATAGTGCTCCTCTAGAGAGAGTATAGTGCTCCTCTAGAGAGAGAGAGTATAGTGCTCCTCTAGAGAGACTGAGTATAGTGCTCCTCTAGAGAGAGAGAGTATAGTGCTCCTCTAGAGAGAGAGAGTATAGTGCTCTTCTATCTGACTAACAGAAGCATGGGGACACACAGGGAGGGAGCGTGTACTGGAGCAGGAGCAACCAACCTACAGCTTGGAGACGAAACAATCATATAATACATGTCTGATTTCATATGATTCAGTCATGTAGATACACACAGTCCCACAGACTGACACTAAAGCAGAGAAATTAAGACCCTGACTCCAAGAGAAACTGTAATCTCTGCACCTTCTGCTCTATATCCGCATCCCAAATAACACCATATTCCCTGTATAGTGAGACAGTAGTGCACTATATATAGGGAATAGGGTGCCATAGGACTCTGGTCTAAAGTAGTGCACTACATAGGGAATAGGGTGCCATAGGACTCTGGTCTAAAGTAGTGCACTACATATGGAATAGGGTGCCATAGGACTCTGGTCTAAAGTAGTGCACTACATAGGGAATAGGGTGCCATAGGACTCTGGTCTAAAGTAGTGCAATACATAGGGAATAGGGTGCCATTGGGTTCTGATCTAAAGTAGTGCACTATATATAGGGAATAGGGTGCCATAGGGCTCTGGTCTAAAGTAGTACACTACATAGGGAATAGGGTGCCATTAGGTTCTGAAAAAAGTAGTGCACTATATATAGGGAATAGGGTGCCATAGGACTCTGGTCTAAAGTAGTGCACTACATAGGGAATAGGGTTCTATAGGGTTCTGGTCTAAAGTAATGCACTACATAGGGAATAGGGTGCCATAGGACTCTGGTCTAAAGTAGGGCACTACATAGGGAATAGGGTGCCATTAGGTTCTGATCTAAAGTAGTGCACTATATATAGGGAATAGGGTGCCATAGGACTGGTCTAAAGTAGTGCACTACATAGGGAATAGGGTGCCATTAGGTTCTGATCTAAAGTAGTGCACTATATATAGGGAATAGGGTGCCATAGGACTCTGGTCTAAAGTAGTGCACTACATAGGGAATAGGGTGCCATTAGGTTCTGATCTAAAGTAGTGCACTATATATAGGGAATAGGGTGCCATAGGACTCTGGTCTAAAGTAGTGCACTACATAGGGAATAGGGTGTCATTTGGAATGTATCCTATGTATGACTCTGTGGCATCTCTAAACTGATGGACCCCGGATACCAAAGGTAACCTACGGGTCATATTAAATCCCTTATAGATGGTACCTGGCTGAGACAATGCTCCCTCTATTACCTGCTATGTTTTCTATACTTGGCAGCTACCTCAACCCCCCCCAGACAGGTATGTGGGGTCCAGGTTGAGGTAGGTAATAACAGGTAGGATAGCTAAGAGCTTGTATGTACAGGCACAAACCACTTCTAGTATTTACAGACTGTAGTATACCCTGCTGTGCTCGCTCTGTGCCGAGGCCCCTGCTTCGACTGAAATACATTAGTAAATAGAGGTGAAATAATGCTTTTAACAAATGCAGGTTTTTTATTTTTAAAGGTTTCTTCATGCCAGTGCCTTAGGTAGCATCAGACTCGTCTCCATAAGGAAGACATGGCCAGATGTGACCACCTGTGTTTCTCTCTGGCACGGAACCTTGATAAGGAAGACATGGCCAGATGTGACCACCTGTGTTTCTCTCTGGCACGGAACCTTGATAAGGAAGACATGGCCAGATGTGACCACCTGTGTTTCTCTCTGGCACGGAACCTTGATAAGGAAGACATGGCCAGATGTGACCACCTGTGTTTCTCTCTGGCACGGAACCTTGATAAGGAAGACATGGCCAGATGGGACCACCTGTGTTTCTCTCTGGCACGGAACCTTGATAAGGAAGACATGGCCAGATGGGACCACCTGTGTTTCTCTCTGGCACGGAACCTTGATAAGGAAGACATGGCCAGATGTGACCACCTGTGTTTCTCTCTGGCACGGAACCTTGATAAGGAAGACATGGCCAGATGGGACCACCTGTGTTTCTCTCTGGCACGGAACCTTGATAAGGAAGACATGGCCAGATGTGACCACCTGTGTTTCTCTCTGGCACGGAACCTTGATAAGGAAGACATGGCCAGATTGGACCACCTGTGTTTCTCTCTGGCACGGAACCTTGATAAGGAAGACATGGCCAGATGTGACCACCTGTGTTTCTCTCTGGCACGGAACCTTGATAAGGAAGACATGGCCAGATGGGACCACCTGTGTTTCTCTCTGGCACGGAACCTTGATAAGGAAGACATGGCCAGATGTGACCACCTGTGTTTCTCTCTGGCACGGAACCTTGATAAGGAAGACATGGCCAGATGGGACCACCTGTGTTTCTCTCTGGCACGGAACCTTGATAAGGAAGACATGGCCAGATGGGACCACCTGTGTTTCTCTCTGGCACGGACCCTTGATTTACACCTTTCTCACCTGAATAGAAGATGAGGAAGTGTGACAAAATGAGACTGCTGGTCCTGTGAACCCTTCAGAGACCTGTAGCCCATACAGGAGTCTGTGAGAGACGAACCCTTCAGAGACCTGTAGCCCATACAGGAGTCTGTGAGAGATGAACCCTTCAGAGACCTGTAGCCCATACAGGAGTCTGTGAGAGATGAACCCTTCAGAGACCTGTAGCCCATACAGGAGTCTGTGAGAGATGAACCCTTCAGAGACCTGTAGCCCATACAGGAGTCTGTGAGAGATGAACCCTTCAGAGACCTGTAGCCCATACAGGAGTCTGTGAGAGATGAACCCTTCAGAGACCTGTAGCCCATACAGGAGTCTGTGAGAGATGAACCCTTCAGAGACCTATAGCCCATACAGGAGTCTGTGAGAGATGAACCCTTCAGAGACCTGTAGCCCATACAGGAGTCTGTGAGAGATGAACCCTTCAGAGACCTGTAGCCCATACAGGAGTCTGTGAGAGATGAACCCTTCAGAGACTGTAATCAGAATACTCAATAATGAAGGGCTTCACCAAGCTAAGGTCTTTCATTTCACCACAGAGAGAGAGAGAGAGAGAGAGAGAGAGAGAGAGAGAGAGAGGCAGAGAGAGAAAAGAGTCCCTAAACAGAGAGTACACAGTAGCAGAATACCTGACCACTGTGACTGACCCAAACTTAAGGAAAGCTTTGACTTTGTACAGTGAGCATAGCCTTGCTATTGAGAAAGGTTGCCGTAGGCAGACATGGCTCTCAAGAGAAGACAGTGTGCACACTGCCCACAAAATGAGGTGGAAACTGAGCTGCACTTCCTAACCTCAGATAACACAGACCCACAAAGAATTTGAAAACAAATCCAATTTTATTAAACTCCCTTATCTATTGGGTGAAATACCACAGTGTGCCATCACAGCAGCAAGATTTGTGACCTGTTGCCACAAGAAAAGGGCAACCAGTGAAGAACAAACACCATTGCAAATGCAACCCATATTTATGCTTATTTATTTCACTTGCTTTGGTAATGTAAACATGTGTTTTCCATACCAATAATATCGATATCCATGCCCCTTGAATTCAATTGAACTGAGAAAGAGAGAGACAGAGAGCGAGAGCGAAAGAGTGAGGGAGAGAGAGAGAGTGAGGGAGAGAGAGAGAGAGACAGAGACAGCGAGAGAAAGAGAGAGAGAGAAAGAGAGAGTAAGAGATAGAGAGCAAGAGAGCGAGGGAGAGAGAGAGAGAGAGAAAGAGAGAGAGACAGAGAGCGAGAGAGAAAGAGAGAGAGAGAGAATTTAAAGCAATCTTTAAAACAGTCTGCCATTAGCTGTTATAGTAAGGCCACATTATAAGAAAGAGCCTCAAACAGCTGTTCCGGATGGTTAAAATAGCAATAAGCACTCTGGGATTCCCTGAACACTAGTCGAGTCAATGAGATGTGGAAAGAAGCCTGTCGGGAGACTAACTAAACACTGACATTCTTTCTCAACTTTTTTCAATTGTATTTTAAATTAATAAAAAAATGTGAGTAATATTATACATTCACACACACACACACACACACACACCTTGCTTGTATTTTCAAGAACAACTGTTTATGTCACATGATCAAGGAAGGGAAAAAAGGGTGTCTAATTGGTGTTTGATACCTCCATCTAGTGGTCTCTAACTGGTGTTTGATACCTCCATCTAGTGGTCTCTAATTGGTGTTTGATACCTCCATCTAGTGGTCTCTAATTGGTGTTTGATACCTCCATCTAGTGGTCTCTAACTGGTGTTTGATACCTCCATCTAGTGGTCTCTAACTGGTGTTTGATACCTCCATCTAGTGGTCTCTAACTGGTGTTTGATACCTCCATCTAGTGGTCTCTAACTGGTGTTTGATACCTCCATCTAGTGGTCTCTAACTGGTGTTTGATACCTCCATCTAGTGGTCTCTAATTGGTGTTTGATACCTCCATCTAGTGGTCTCTAACTGGTGTTTGATACCTCCATCTAGTGGTCTCTTATTGGTGTTTGATACCTCCATCTAGTGGTCTCTAACTGGTGTTTGATACCTCCATCTAGTGGTCTCTAACTGGTGTTTGATACCTCCATCTAGTGGTCTCTAATTGGTGTTTGATACCTCCATCTAGTGGTCTCTAATTGGTGTTTGATACCTCCATCTAGTGGTCTCTAACTGGTGTTTGATACCTCCATCTAGTGGTCTCTAACTGGTGTTTGTTACCTCCATCTAGTGGTCTCTAATTGGTGTTGGATACCTCCATCTAGTGGTCTCTCTAGCTCTCTACTCTATCACAATTACATGCTATTTATTCTTAGGAAATGTTCACAATGGTATTTTCGCAAATCGGCTCGAAGCCCGTAACAAAAGGGAGACGACGTAGAAGATTAAAGGAATAACAAATATATTTATTAACTGAAGTAAACTATATACAATAAAATAATGGTGTATAGTAGTGTAGGTGAGGGGTTGCGTGCCAAGATGGTGATAAGGAAGGCTGTTGAGCCAAAGCACAAACAAAACGACCACAACCCCCAAAAAAATCCAACAGTGTGTCTGCATGGAGAGAGTGTCCTCAACGAGGAAGAGATGTATTTATCCCTGGGGCACACACACCCGAGCTCAGGTGTTTCCCATTTCTTCTGACGACCCTCCCGGCTCCGCCCACACACATCCTATTACGGAAAACAAGAACAAAGAGAGAGAATTCGGCAGACGGAGTGGGAGAGTCGTCACAGTACACGCTGAGTGTACAAAACATTAAGAACACCTGCTCTTTCCATGACATAGACTGACCTATAATTGTTTAAATGTCTGTCTGTTTTTGTAAATTCTATATAAAATGGAGATCATCCAGTCTATTCTACTAGGTATCGATTTTCAGATATTTTCTTTCTTGATCATGTGACATATGAAATTATTCTTCAAATATAGAAGCCAGGTGCGTAATGCTGACTATTTACCCTGAGGACGGCGTAAAGGCCAAAACCTATTTACCCTGAGGACGGCGTAAAGGCCAAAACCTATTTACCCTGAGGACGGCGTAAAGGCCAAAACCTATTTACCCTGAGGACGGCGTAAAGGCCAAAACCTATTTACCCTGAGGACGACGTAAAGGCCGATTTTTTGGGGGGCACCACGCCGTTCTAATAACCACGCCGTTCTAATAACCACGCCGTTCAAATAACCACGACGTTCTAATAACCACGCCGTTCAAATAACCACGCCGTTCTAATAACCACGCCGTTCTAATAACCACGCCGTTCTAATAACCACGACGTTCTAATAACCACGCCGTTCAAATAACCACAACGTTCTAATAACCACGACGTTCTAAATGTTCTAATAACCACGACGTTCTAATAACCACGACGTTCTAAATGTTCTAATAACCACGACGTTCTAATAACCACGACGTTCTAATAACCACGACGTTCTAATAACCACAACGTTCTAATAACCACGACGTTCTAAATGTTCTAATAACCACGACGTTCTAAATGTTCTAATAACCACGACGTTCTAATAACCACGCCGTTCAAATAACCACGCCGTTCTAATAACCACGCCGTTCAAATAACCACGACTTTCTAATAACCACGCCGTTCAAATAACCACAACGTTCTAATAACCACGACGTTCTAAATGTTCTAATAACCACGACGTTCTAATAACCACGACGTTCTAATAACCACTACGTTCTAATAACCACGACGTTCTAATAACCACGACGTTCTAATAACCAGGACGTTCTAATAACCACGATGTTGTAATAAAAAGGATCTCTATTGCTGACAGAGATATTAAAAGGGATCTCTATTGCTGACAGAGATATTAAAAGGGATCTCTATTGCTGACAGAGATATTAAAAGGGATCTCTATTGCTGACAGAGATATTAAAAGGGATCTCTATTGCTGACAGAGATATTAAAAGGGATCTCTATTGCTGACAGAGATATTAAAAGGGATCTCTATTGCTGACAGAGATATTAAAAGGGATCTCTATTGCTGACAGAGATATTATTGTCAGTCAGCTTGCAGATGACACCACCCTCTTTTTGAAAGATGATGACCAGATTCTTAGACCAGTCAAGGAAAAAGTACCATAACTTGGGATTACCATCTCTAAGGATCAACAGGAAAGATGCTCATTAAATTTCATACCTATTATTGAAAATAACAAAAAAAGAAGTTGAGCAAAGGGATTTATCCTTGAAAGGTCGAGTACTGCTTTCTAAAGCAGAAGGTATCTCCAGTCCCCTACGCGCAGCCCAGTCCCGACATCTTCACAACGAAATAGGTAAAGCGGTTGACCAGATGCTTTTCAACTTTATCTGGAAAAATCGTACACTTTATATTAGGAAATCTGTCGTTATGAACACATATGAATATGGTGGTCTAAATTTAAAAAAATATATATATATCCTACTTTGAATAATACTTTTTAAGATAAATTGGGCTAAACATTTCTTAAAGAATTCAACTTCAATTTGTAATATCATCTCTCATTATATCTTCTCTCCCGTTTTGGTGGCTTCAATTTGAAGTTACTTGGTAACCATAGTAACTATAACGTGAAAAGATTCCTACAAAAAGTATTCTTAGCGTGGTGGTTAATACATAAACATATATATTTTTTTCCCGCATAGGTATTTAATTTGGAATTATATGCATATTTTGTATAGAAACAAGTCTATATTTTTTAAGAACTGGTTTAATAATTATATCCTGCTGGCGAGTCAACTTTTTAATGTAGAAGGGATTGTTACTCAATTATGAGGATTTTTAAAAATCTTGCTACAATATCCCTGTTACACCTAGAGAGGTCGCCATAGTCTTTGATGCTATTCCATCTGGAACTCTCGTGTTATTTAGAGGTGAACCAGACCTTCTTGATCAGGGGTGTCAAAGTCAAATGGACGGAGGGCCAAATAAAAAAATCAGCTACAAGACGAGGGCCGGACTGTTCGAATGTTCATTGAAAATTTTTTAAATGACGCATATAGTCTAGTGAACCTAATTGAACCTACTGAAAACCTAACAAATATATTACAATATGATCAGATAAATAAAGCAATATTTTCTTATGGCTCTGTCAGTAATCTTTAATTTTCAACAGACACAAAAGACAAATTTCCTTTATATAAATATCCCCATAACATGAACATTAAATGAAAGAAACCGGTATTCAAGGCACCATCAGTAGACTATATTTTCTATTTTAGCAAAAGTGGGCTAAATTTACTTCAAAGAAAAAACAATAATAGCAATTTTCTATCATCCACTCAACTGAAATATTTTTAAAATATAATTGGATTGAAATACAAAAAAATAAAGTGCAAAAATCTATTAATCAAAGGAGGCCTCGTTTTAATTCCTCTGCCTTTTGTAGCCTTTGTTCCATGTCCATATTCTTGTTTTTGTCCGCGTGTTTCGTTTCATAATGTCGTCTCAGATTATACTCTTTCAGTACCGCCACACTTTCTCCACACAGAAGACACACAGGTTTTCCAGCTACCTTCGTGAACATATACTCCGACTCCCACCTTGTTTGAAACCCCCGGTTCTCAGTATCCACCTTCCGTTTTGCCATTTTTGATGGGTATCTGAAAGTTAATTTTACTGTGATGCTGACGACTGCTGTGCCAATAAATATTGAAATGAAGCAGCCTACTGCTCGGTGCGTCACCTTTGCATTGTGGGAAATGTAGTATTGGTGCGTGTAAAAGATCTGCGGGCTGCCGGCTTGCTGCGGGCCGGTTCTAATAATAAATCAAGATCATCCCAGGGGCCGTAAAAAACTTTCTTGCGGGCCGGATGTGGCCCGCGGGCCTTGACTCTGACATATGTGTTCTTGATCAACCCTCGTTTGATCCAGGTGACTCACCAACAGGGAAAATCTCCTCGCTCTCTCAGAACAACAGATCTATACCTGCTTTATTTCAATGGGATATTGTATCCATTCCTTATGTCACAATTTACTGGAATTAATTTGTCAAGAAAATCTGTTGGGAAAAAGTCTGGTTATTACCACACAAACACCTGCTTGTTAAGATCAGAGGTCTCTTTCTGAATGATCCATGAGTATTACCCTGTGAATCATTTCCTAAAGAAACTCAAAAAAGACATGAACTTACATTTTTGTGTTGAGCATTCAGAAACAGTTCAGCATTTATTTTGGCATTGACTACATGTAAATAAATTATGAAAAGATATTCACAGTTTTATAATTGTCAATTGTCTTGATGACCTTTTGTTGTTGTTTGTTTTTAATGGGAGAATGTGCAGCTCGGTTTCCACGAATAAAAAAAATGTTTTCTATAAGGAATTCTAGCAGTACATTAAGACCATTCTACATTCTTCTAATCAGAAAGCTGTTAAAACAATCAATAAGTGTGTATTTAAGGTCTTTGTACAATCTGTAATTTGTTGTAACCCCTAGCATATGTAAGGGAATACCCCCCTGTATTGGACAAAAATGAATGGGAAGTCATTGGCATCGGACAAACCATATACACATTGTCCAATACCACCCAATTCGGCGTTGATTCATGCAAAGTGTATTGCAAATGCCATATGGCAATTGCCAGTTGTAACACTTTTAAAAATCCAACAGGTGGCGAATCCGCTCCACCATGGTTTTTCATATTGGAAATGTAACCCAAGTCAACGTCCAAAAGCAACATTTTGAAAAAATGATTTTTTTGTCAAAAACTTATCACCCCTTAAAAAAGTGCTTTCTGGGCCGTTTTTCGAAATTGTTTCGATTTTTTTTGTCAATTACACATGTGTAAGAACTGTATGAATATACTTTTGTCCAATTTTATTATCATATTTTTATTTATTTATTTATTTTTTTAACATGCGCATAAGTAATATGTTTTGTCCATTTACAATATGATTTCATAGGAAGTCAAAAGTCAAAGTCAAAAGTCACTTTTTTTGGGGCCAAATGCCATAAGAAATTTGACATGCTCAAAAATCCTGCAGAAATGCAAAATTGACTGGCCTGATGAACTCGGGATGGCCGGGCAGTGATAGTTGTTCCTTTCCATCACTCGTTGTGTTGATTTCATCATGTCCATTTGGTGATGTTTTCTCACTTTTGCAAAGTCACTGTGCATTTGCAATATGGTTCAATGGGGGCATGTTCCTTTCCATCACTCGTTGTGTTGATTTCATCATGTCCATTTGGTGATGTTTTTTCACTATAGAATCATATTGCAAATGCACGTGCATTGTTGTGCAACTGGTAACCCAAAAATAAAAATATGGTTGTAAATGCATTTACCAGGACTCCTATTGTCCATGCCCGCTTTTGTCTTTATGGACTGTTTAAAAATTCTGATGGATACGCATTGTTGTGCAACTGGTGCAAAATAGGCACCTGTAACCCAAAAATAAAAAAATATGGTTGGCGGTCATTCTGATATTAATGCCCGCTATGGGAACACAGGATGGCCGAGCAGTGATAGTTGTACCTTTCCATCACTCGTTGTGTTGATTTCATCATGTCCATTTGTTTATGTATTCTCACTTTTGCAAAGTCACTGTGCATTTGCAATATGGTTCAATGGGCAGGTACCATCACGAATTTGTCATGCTATAAAAATCCTGCAGGAATGTGAAATTGACTGGCCCGATGAACTCGGGATGGCTGGGCAGTGATTCTGGTTCATCTCATTGGCTCGTTAGGGTTGATTTCAGAATGTCACTTTGGTGATGGTACCTCACTGTTTAAACATATTGCAAATGGACAAGAGTCACCAGCAAGTCACCGTCCATCAGTCAATTAGATATCATTCTGACACCAAACTGATACAAACTGACACCAAACCCACTTTTTCCAACTCGTTTAGTAGCCAACTATCACATACTTCAGAGCTGGCCCAAAATTCACAATGCCTTCGGTTCAAACCATAAAAAAAAATAAAACACGTAGTTACGTTCTAGCTGCGGGTCCATTTCTTATGTTATGTGTAGGCCTAGCTGAGGCGACCCCGAATCCCAAGTTTCGGCTCGATCGGTCATTTGGTGCCCGAGTAAAACCCTAATTGGTGCTGAAAATCCACTTTTTTCCATGCCTTGCTATGGGGTCCTTGAATGAGCTATCGGACAGAAACGTTGGGGTCCGTCTCTATGGGCCGAGACGGTCGCAATGCACCTAGTCTTGTGTCTCTGAGACTTTTCTAAATGTCGTCATTTTCGTAATGGTCAAAATGAATTGAAGTCATTGCAAATGTACGAGGCTGTTTCTCGGTCCGAGACCCTTCTAGAGCCACGTAACTCACCACGCACTATCGACCGGAGGTCTAGAACAGGATTCTAAAGTTTCGGAACTCTAGGTCCGACGGTTCTTTAAAAGTTCCAACAAGGTTAACTAATGCAGGCAGTATATGTCTCTACGCACCCCAATACGTCCCTCCTTACAAGTTGTGTGTCTGTGTGATTTAGTTTTCCTTTGAAATTTTACGGGAAAATGACTGATTTACAGTTCATGGGGGTTGCCTAATCACATATATGACGTTTTGGAAAGATCTGACTTTTTTAACCCCTTGAAACAGCCCAAGAGACACTAATTATGGCACTTCCGGTTGGCACAGGAAGCTATAAGTCAACACATATCCTCACTAGGGTATGCTTTTACAGAATCCTGAGTTTTAAGTCTTTAAGTTAAGAATTGACTGATCTACGATCTACACAGGGTTGAATGTAGTCATTTTCACCTTTGAAGGTTATGTACATCAAAACACCTTTTGGGTCAATTTAACCACTTCCGGTTGCTCCAGGAAGCTTAGAATCGACACAGGTAGACCTCATAGTGATCTGATGGACTGTCATAGAAGACAGGTTCATTAGGCATTCATAACCCACATAGGCTTCAGGTTGAATTTAGAGGTGCAGGCAATGTATTCCTATGGGGAGAGAAGTCAATGCAAACTCTTTGATGTAAACACCTTATTTTAACTGTTAAGGGTTAATGCCAAATGGTCAAGGTTAGGCTTGCACGGATCGGGAGGACCTTAGGAACGTACCTGAGGTCGAATTGTGCTTCTCCCCCTAACGGTTCTCTCACTGTCACCCAAAAGCAAATGACATTGAGGGCCAGGCTTCATTTTGGTTCTTCTTTTTTTCAAGGTCACTGCACTCAGAGTGAGCTACGGTCAAGCGGGGCGTCTCGTTGAACTCGGCACAGTCTGGATACTATGGTGATACCATTTTTTGTGTTGATTTCAGAATGCCATTTTGGTGATGGTCCCTCTCCGTTTAAACATATTGCAAATGTACAAAAGTCAACTAGCAAGTCAGTGTCCATCAGTCAATTAGATGTCATTTTGACACCAAACCCACTTTTTCCAACTCATTTAGAAGCCAACTATCACATATGTCAGAGCAGGCCCATAATTCACAGCGCCTTTAGTTTAAAACATAATAAAAACGTAAAACACATAGTTACGTTCTAGCTGCGGGTCCAGGTCGGACATTATGTGAAGGCCTATGTGAGGCGACCCCGAATCCCGAGTTTCGGCTCGATAGGTCCTTCGGTGCCCGAGTAAAACCCTAATTGGTGCTGAAAATCCACTTTTTTCCATGCCTTGCTATGGGGTCCTTGAATGAGCTATTGGACAGAAACGTTGGGGTCCGTCTCTATGGGCCGAGCCGGTTTCAATGCACCTAGTCTTGTGTCTCTGAGACTTTTCTAAATGTCGTCATTTTCGTAATGGTCAAAATGAATTGAAGTCATTGCAAATGTACGAGGCTGTTTCTCGGTCCGAGAACGTTCTAGAGCCACCTAACTCACCACGCACTATCGACCTGAGGTCAAGGACAGGTTTCTAAAGTTTCGGAACTCTAGGTCTGACGGTTCTTTTTTAGCTCGAACAAAGCTAACTATTGGAGGCACTGTCTGTCTCTACAAACCCCAATACGTCCCTCCTTACAAGTTGTGTGTCTGTGTGATTTAGTTTTCCTTTGAAATTTTATGGGAAAAAATGACTGATTTACAGTTCATGGGGGTTGCCTAATCACATATATGACGTTTTGGAAAGATCTGACTTTTTTAACCCCTCGAAACAGCCCCTGAGACACCAATTATGGCACTTCCGGTTGGCACAGGAAGCTATAAGTCAAATCATATCCTCACTAGGGTATGCTTTTACAGAATCCTGAGTTTGAAATCTTTACGTTAAGAACTGACTGATTTACACAGGGTTGAATGCACTATGTCTATCAAACTGCAGGCAGGGTATGGAAAAACACTTTTAGGGTGATTTTAACCACTTCCGGTTGGTCCAGGAAGCTTAGAATCAACACAGATTCTTTGAAGTAAACACCTTCTTTAAACTATTAAGGGTTAATGCCACAAGGTCAAGGTTAGGCTTGCACGGATCGGGAGGACCTCAGGTACGTTCCTGAGGTCGAATTGTGCTTCTCACCTTAACTGTTCTCTCACTGTCACCCAAAAGCAAATGACATTGAGGGCCAGCCTTCATTTTGGGCCTACTTTTCTAATGGTCGCTGTGCTTAGACCGAGCGAGCTACGGTCAAGCGGGGCATCTTGTTGAACTCGGTACGGCCTAGAGAATATGGAAATGTCATTGTAGGCTTTGTGTGTCTTTAAGCACCGCACTTTGTCACTCCATCCTTGCTGTGTGTGTGTTTCTGTGTGTGAGAGAGCTTTTCTTTGACATCTGTTGGGAGAAATGACTGACTTACAGTTTATGGGGGTTGCCTAATCACACATATGAAGTTTTGAAAATATCTGACCTTTTTAACCCTTGGAAACTGCCACTGTGACACCATTTAAGGCACAGGAAGCTATAAATAAACCCATATCATGATTGGGCTATGCCTTTACAGAATCCTGAGTTTTAAGTCTTTACGTTAAGAACTGAGTTATTTACGGAGGGTTTAGTGAGTGTGTGTTATTTCAGAAAATCATAGAAAATCACAGAAATCTCGCAGAGCTCCGCAGCACACTTTAAAAAGATTCGTAAGAACACCCTGCAACTGGATCTGTAACCGTTGAAAAAAAAAAAACACCTATCCGTGAACATCACCAATCTGTCGTTGTACGATTTCTCTTAAATGACGATAGATAAATGGCTGGTTATTTTTTTATTGACACCGGAGGCTCCTTGACTTTGACGTGAAGTGGAAAAATAATTTCTCTATTTTCATTTTGGACCGTTAATCCCAGATAAATGGCCATAACTCAAAAACCGTTGAGGCCTAGACGCCATCTTGTTCGGGGCCAACTGCCCATTATGCCAAACCTACGCTCAGTTTCGGCTTCAAAATATTTTCAGTTTTCGAGATAAGGCCCCGTCGTGAATCGTGATGTTTTGTCCAATAGCAATACGATTGCTTATGCCCTCTTGTGGGAATTTCCTGGACAGCGGAAAAATGACCAAAATCGTATTATTTTTGTAAAACGGAAACCGAATGTCCGACAAAGTTCATTTGATGACTTCCCGGTAGGTCCGGCCCTGCCGCTCGGCCCGACGCCGTCCACGAATTTTACAAACGATTTCGGACGTCTAGTAAGGGACCGTACATTTGCAATATGGACTTTCTCACCATACAGCAACTGCCGAAATCTTCCCTTAAGGTATATTATCATTGTCTGTTTGTATACTTCTTGTATGTATACTGGTTTTTCTGCAATATTAAAAAAAATATATATATATATTTAAAAAAACATATCAAACAATTAACATCTAATCAAAAAAATAACAATAATAGAACTCTAACAGGGTTGTAACTGCGCGCATGTCGCACGTAGCCAGTCGAACGCGGTGCATGTCGCACGTAGCCAGTCGAACGCGGTGCATGTCGCACGTAGCCAGTCGAACGCGGTGCATGTCGCACGTAGCCAGTCGAACGCGGTGCATGTCGCACGTAGCCAGTCGAACGCGGTGCATGTCGCACGTAGCCAGTCGAACGCGGTGCATGTCGCACGTAGCCAGTCGAACGCGGCGCATGTCGCACGTAGCCAGTCGAACGCGGCGCATGTCGCACGTAGCCAGTCGAACGCTGAACTCTTCATTGAGACAATGTTGAAACATCAATCCTTGGGCAAGTCAGTGCCACGTTTTAAAAACGTGTTCTTTTATACAGACGCAGATAGATCCCTCCATGTTTGCTGAACCTGTCCAATAGAAACACTTAGTTATCGATGCAAAATTGTATGTTTTGCAACCGTTTGGGGTAACGATTACACGCCAGGAATATTTAAGCGAAATCGTTATTCTTGCAAAGCATGGGAACGTTTTTAATCAAACTATTTTATAGCATTCAAATCAAATGTATTGGTCACATTCACATATTCAGCAGAACATGTACCACTTTAGTCTGCAGCCTGTGTAGCGCCTGCAGGGTCGAAATATGCTTTCTCTCTGTTTACTGTTGTGCTATCATCAGATAAAAGCTTCTTATGCTTTCGCCGAAAAGCCTTTTTGAAATCTGACATGTTGGCTGGATTCACAACGAGCGTAGCTTTAATTTGGTATGCATTTTCCCTGGCAATTGGCCAGGTAGGACATTTGCGTCCAGCCTATCCCAGAAGATAATTTTACTGGACCCCAGGAAGAGGAGCTGCTGCCTTGGCAGGAACTAGTGGGGATCCCTAATAAACCCCAGGTAGAGTAGCTGCTGCCTTGGCAGGAAGTAATGTGGATCCATAATAAAAACAAATCAAGGAGACGAAGGATGGACAACTCCAGTCCTCGAAGGGCCTGATTGGTGTCACAATTTCACCCAACTCACACACCGGACTCTAATAATCAAGTAGTCATGATCTTCAGTTTGGAATGCAATTAGTTTACTCAGCTGTTTTACTGATGGTGACATCAACGAGGACTGGAGTTGTCCATCCCTGTCTCAAAACTAAAGTACTAATGATGCCACTTGAAACAAATTCATTTGACAGGTTTTTATTTTACAAAGAGATCCCAGAGCTGCATGTCCCAGACTAGAAGTTCCTGTAAGGAAGAGAGAGAACTCATTAGAACACACCAACCAACCGGTAGGCTACATTTGGCAGTGTTGTAGTAGAGACAAAATGACAACAGGATCAACATCAGTGAACGATTCAAAAGATATATATACATTTGTAGACTCAGACCGATATTAGTTTAGGTATTTACGGCACCAATAAGATACTGATAACGGCCACAAATACGAAGACCTACGGCCATAAATACGTAGACCTACACGCTAACCACTAGGCTACCCTGCCGCCCCTACGCTCTAACCACTAGGCTACCCTGCCGCCCCTACGCTCTAACCACTAGGCTACCCTGCCGCCCCTACGCTCTAACCACTAGGCTACCCTGCCGCCCCTACGCTCTAACCACTAGGCTACCCTGCCGCCCCTACGCTCTAACCACTAGGCTACCCTGCCGCCCCTACGCTCTAACCACTAGGCTACCCTGCCGCCTCTACGCTCTAACCACTAGGCTACCTGCCACCTCTACACTCTAACCACTAGACTACCCTGCCACCTCTACACTCTAACCACTAGGCTACCTGCCTCCCCAATAAGGACTCATTCCCTCGTCCTCTGCCTGCGGCTATGGAACCCTGACCAGTTCACAGTGATTATTATTTGACCCGGCTGGTCACCCATGAACGTTTGAACATCTTGGCCATGTTATAATCTCCACCCGGCACAACCAGAAGAGGACTGGCCACCCCTCATAGCCTGGTTCCTCTAGGTTTCTCTCTAGGTTCTGGCCTTTCTAGAGAGTTTTTCCTAGCCACCGTGCTTCTACACCTGCATTGCTTGCTGTTTGGGGGTTTTAGGCTGGGTTTCTGTACAGCACTTTGAGACATCAGCTGATGTAAGAAGGGCTATATAAATACATTTGATTTTGATATAAGACTAATACCGTTTCCAGTCGACTGAGGGGGTACTTTTAGCAGCAACCCATGTTCTCAGATCAAGGGAGGCTCGTTCCTGCGTTTAAAGACTAGGTCAACAACAGGCAGGTGCATAGGACTCGGGTCAAAGGGCACTACATAAGGATACCACTTGGGACGCAACCAGACCCAGTACTTACTTCGACACGATGCTGTCGGTCTTAGCCAGCCTGAGGAGGGAGTCGTCAGCCTCGCCCTGCAGGACGGGACAGGGGGGTCCGTTAAGACAGTTTACTATAAATACACACACACACACACACTTCTCATAGCACTATCACAGAGAAAAAAAAAGAGAGCACAATATCAAATGATGCATTTCAGTTGTCTACAAGTGGCTTCCTCTCCAGATATCTAACACAGATTAATTTTTACACGCCTCACATCTCATAACCCTGACCCTGTATCCAGGACATGAAGTTTAAATGTATTTTTTTTGTTTTTACTTTTTAACTTTAGTGCCTTATTGCTGCAAACAGGATATCTGGAATCTGTTTTTATGGACGGGCTTCTTTTCACTGTCATTGAGGTTAGTAATTGTGGAGTAAACTACAATGTCCCATGTCGTAACAGGGATGTGATCAGAACATAAAAAAATCAAAGACTACAGAGGGATAGTTCAGTGTCAGTCATATGAATCTGGATGCTATAATCACAGATACAGTCGTTGCCAGTGGAAGTATTGTCTGAGGTTTGCCTATGGTCTTGCTTTTTAAGAAACGACAAGGGCCTCAAACCATCTCAGTTCTCTACTAGACACTACAGGAGAGGACAGGGCCTCAAACCATCTCAGTTCTCTACTAGACACTACAGGAGAGGACAGGGCCTCAAACCACCTCAGTTCTCTACTAGACACTACAGGGCCTCAAACCATCTCAGTTCTCTACTAGACACTACAGGGCCTCAAACCACCTCAGTTCTCTACTAGACACTACAGGGCCTCAAACCATCTCAGTTCTCTACTAGACACTACAGGAGAGAACAGGGCCTCAAACCATCTCAGTTCTCTACTAGACACTACAGGAGAGGACAGGGCCTCAAACCACCTCAGTTCTCTGACACACTACAGGAGAGGACAGGGCCTCAAACCATCTCAGTTCTCTACTAGACACTACAGGGCCTCAAACCACCTCAGTTCTCTACTAGACACTACAGGAGAGGACAGGGCCTCAAACCATCTCAGTTCTCTGATGCCATAATTTTGCTGTTCTCTCCTGCCGTGTCTAACCCCCCCCCCCAATCTCCCAGAAATCCTGGTTAGGTGAACTCTGGAAATCAGGAGGGAATCATCTGAAAAAAATCCAGAAATCCTCTAGAATTTAGTTGAACGTTAGCAGAAATGTACAACCGCGGCCTCGTGGAGAAAGAGGAAACGTACCATTCTACGGATGGCACCGCAGATGGCGTAGGTCTTGAACTGGCCGGTAAAGCGACCGGTTACCTTGTCAACCTTGCAATAGAAAACACAACGGGAAATGGAATCAGTACAGCGAGATCAAACAGTAGTATGTGAGCAGCAGATCAATGAAGACGGTACAGGCAGCGACCCAAATTGGCCCACTGTTCCCTATCGGCCCCAAGGGGGGGGGGCGCTCGGCAAGACGCAATGTTTTTTGGAATGTTTAAGAAGAGTTAGCCTCGAAAGAGTCTTGTCATCAAGGGGCGGCAGGGTAGCCTAGTGGTTAGAGCGTAGAGGTGGCAGGGTAGCCTAGTGGTTAGAGTGTAGAGGTGGCAGGGTAGCCTAGTGGTTAGAGTGTAGAGGTGGCAGGTAGTCTAGTGGTTAGAGTGTAGAGGTGGCAGGGTAGCCTAGTGGTTAGACGTGGCAGGGTAGCCTAGTGGTTAGAGCGTAGAGGTGGCAGGGTAGCCTAGTGGTTAGAGGTGGCAGGTAGTCTAGTGGTTAGAGTGTAGAGGTGGCAGGGTAGCCTAGTGGTTAGAGTGTAGAGGTGGCAGGTAGTCTAGTGGTTAGAGTGTAGAGGTGGCAGGGTAGCCTAGTGGTTAGAGTGTAGAGGTGGCAGGTAGTCTAGTGGTTAGAGTGTAGAGGTGGCAGGGTAGCCTAGTGGTTAGAGTGTAGAGGCGGCAGGGTAGCCTAGTGGTTAGAGTGTAGAGGTGGCAGGGTAGCCTAGTGGTTAGAGTGTAGAGGTGGCAGGGTAGCCTAGTGGTTAGAGTGTAGAGGTGGCAGGTAGTCTAGTGGTTAGAGTGTAGAGGCGGGAGGTAGCCTAGTGGTTAGAGTGTAGAGGCGGCAGGGTAGCCTAGTGGTTAGAGCGTTGGACTAGTAACCGGAAGGTTGCAAGTTCAAAACCCACGAGCTGACAAGGTACAAAATCTGTCGTTCTGCCCCTGAACAGGCAGTTAACCCACTGTTCCTAGGCCGTCATTGAAAATAAGAATTTGTTCTTAACTGACTTGCCTGGTTAAATAAAAGGTAAAATAAAAAAATCAGTGATGTTACCTCAGCAATGTTGATCTGGATGGAGGCGTGGTCCTTTGCTCCGATGATCCTGTTGCTCGCAGAACTGAAAGACGAGGTAAAAATAGCAGTAGAAAGGAGGTGTTTCCATCATCGCCGCTGTACAGTTCGCTAGCGATACCAAAAACCAAATCCGATCACAAACCGGAAGGTATTATTCATTCTAATTCGTTAGCTACTGCAGAGAGCAGACTGTTCAGCACTAAAAACAAGTACAAGCCTAGTGGTTAAACAAGTCTAACCACTAGGCTTTAAGCAAAATGTAATAAGGCCCTTTAATACATCAAGCTGTCACACGGTGCTTTACAGATACCTGGTCTAAAACCCTGAAGAACAAAGAACACAAATCGGACAGCTAACAAGCAGTTGTCAGGAGACCCGACGTTGAATTTCATTGGATTTAACTTCGGGCATAAATACATTTGCGTTTGGATATTAAATTCCTACCGACAAAAGGACCAACAGCACGGACAACTGTAAAAGTATATTAAAATATATATATATATATATTTTTTAAATCGGGCTCCCCGAGTGGCGTAGTGGTCTAAGGTACTGCATCGCAGTGCTAGCTGTGTCACTAGAGATTCTGGTTTGAGTCCAGGCTCTGTCGTAACCGGGAGACCCAAGGGGCGGCGCACAATTGGCCCAGCGTTGTTGTTAGGGGAGGGTTTGGCCGGCAGGGATGTTCCTGTCCCATCGCCTCTCCCGAGTCCGTACGGGAGTTGCAGCGATGGGACTGTACCATGAAATTGGGGAGAAAAGGGGGAAAAAAAAATATATATATATAATTTTATTCTGCATTCTGGCTTGTAGAGGAAACTTTCCTGATCCAAATGCTAATTTGTGCCTAAGGTACAATTCCATGAAAATCAACGGCGTGTTTTTCCGGGCTAGCTAGTTAGCTACCACAGGCTTCCATAACACAGGGGCACTCTGGGTACTCACCATTTACGTGGGACGTACAGGTCCACGAATTCACCGGCGTCGTTCTGCATTCTGATTTTGGGTGATGATCGGTCAACTCGATCTGTGAGTAAGCAGAGGAAAATGATTCATAAAACATTAAGCTCGTCTCACAGAATTTCAGTGTATCGTGCCCCGGGAAACCAGACATATCATTTCATTAAGTTGTTGGTCGGGCAAGTTTCCTCTCGCGAACTCTACAAGTCTGAATAACAGTTACTAATATAATAACGGTTACTAGTCCAATGCTCTAACCACTAGGCTACCCTACCTCCTCTACGCTCTAACCACTAGGCTACCCTACCTCCTCTACGCTCTAACCACTAGGCTACCCTACCTCCTCTACGCTCTAACCACTAGGCTACCCTACCTCCTCTACGCTCTAACCACTAGGCTACCCTACCTCCTCTACGCTCTAACCACTAGGCTATCCTACCTCCTCTACGCTCTAACCACTAGGCTACCCTGCCGCCTCATTAAGTTGTTGGTCGGGCATAAAAAGGAAAAAGTTCCCTCTCGTGAATTCTACAAGTCTGAACGCCGAATAAAATAACATTCCCCCCCCCGGTGGTCCTTTTGCAGGTAGGAATGTGAGACAGGAACGTATAATTACGTAAACGTTGCAAAGCGGTGGTAGTACGTTCAGATTTCGATCTCCTCATGCATGTTGCACAAGATGAAACTAGCCGAGCTCATGCGGTTCTGCTTTAGGTGACAGAAATCTACAGGTATTACCAGCGCTTTGAAAGTCGTATATAAGTATATAACTATTCCCGAGTGGCGCAGCAGTCTAAGGCACTGCATCTCAGTGCAAAAGGCGTCACTACAGTCCCTGGTTCAAATCCAGGTTGTATCACATTCGGCCGGTGACTGGGAATCCCATAGGGCAGTGCACAATTGGCCTACGTTGTCCGGGTTAGGCCGATGTAGAAAGTCATTGGAAATAAGAATTTGTCCTTAACTGACTTGCCTTGTTAAATAAAATATACTCATCTATGAAAACCAATGGTCCAAATCTCTAGCATAACCCATTTAAAAATGATTGGACTTTCTACCCTTGAAGGAATGACAAAATTAACGTGACAAAGAATGGAATCCAGAGTTTATTTGGTGGGAAAATAGCATTGGTCAGCTAGACTGGACGCTGTGCGAGAATGAAGGCTAATCGACAGGCTCACTGTTTAACTCGTCATCTTTGTAGCGTTTTATATTACGAAATTCCTGTTTTACAGATGCTCGAGAGCGTCCTGTCAGGCTGTATCGCCTTCAAACGCAAGGCAACTGAGGGTAGTGAGGTCTGCACAACGCATCACCGGGGGCAAACTACCTGCCCTCCAGGACACCTACACCACCCGATGTTACAGTAAGGCCATAAAGATCATCAAGGACATCAACCACCCGAGCCACTGCCTGTTCACCCCGCTATCATCCAGAAGGCGAGGTCAGTACAGGTGCATCAAAGCTGGGACCGAGAGACTGAAAAGCAGCTTCTATCTCAAGGCCATCAGACTGTTAAACAGCCACCACTAACATTGAGTGGCTGCTGCCAACACACTGACTCAACTCCAGCCACTTTAATAATGGAAAAAAATGATGTAATAAATGTATCACAGCCACTTTACCATCTACTGCATCTTGATGTAATAAATGTATCATTAGCCACTTTAAACAATGCCACTTCATATGTTTACATGCCCCACATTACTCATCTCATATGTATATACTGTACTCTATACCATCTACTGCATCTTGCCTATGCCGTTCAGCCATCGCTCATCCATATATTTGTATGTACATATTCTTATTCACTCCTTTACACTTGTGTGTATAAGGTAGTTGTTGTGGAATTGTTAGGTTAGATTACTTGTTAGATATTACTGCATTGTCGCATCTAGAAGCACAAGCATTTCGCTACACTCGCATTAACGTCTGCTAACCATGTGTATGTGATTTTTATGGGTTTTTTTCTCTCTCGAAGATTTCTCACCAGATCAAACGTCTCTCTGAAAATGAGCACTGAGCGCAAACTCTTCGTCTATCCTTTCACATGAATTCAGATCGTAATGTTAATTTTGCGACACATCGGAAACAGATCGACCACTATAACATGTCAAATCCTAAAAAGTTGCTGTGAGAAAGCGGTAACAGAGCGGTCAGTGCTTATTATCGGAAATATTAAATCTGACTTTTTGCATATGTTAGAGATACCACTGAAGGATTCAGAATCATTTGTCTTGGTAAAAAAAAAAACGTGTATTTTATAACATAAGGAAGTGACATTTCACCAACCCCTACACAAGGCTTGCTAACATTTGCTAGTCTGAAAATAACAGTTTGCACGAGTTAGGAAAAAGCAACACCGCGCGTATTATAGTAAAAAAAAATAATAAGACCGCGTTTTTCCCCGAAAACTACGTCTCTAGTTGATGGAGATGCTTCCTAGTGGCTACGAAGCCGTGTGAAATCTACGTCGACGCTGACGGCCCCAGCATGTGGCAAAACAGCGGTAGCAGGCAGCCTGTATTTCACCAGAAAATGTATCGAAATAACATCAGCATTCAAACCAAACAAAGTACTACCGTTAGCGGAGCTGTTTAGCGAAATATTATTTCACAAATTCGACAACCATGGTTGATAATAGTACAGTATTTTCCTATTTGTAGAACAGAGAAAATTCCTCTCTCACCGTTGATCGCAAATGGCTGACAGGAAAGGGAGAGTATAGTTACCGGAAGTTCAAACCAGTTCGACTGGTGTCGCAAGCAATTACTTCCTATGGGCGCTTTAAAAAACGTATAAAATGTTCCTTAAAAAAAAAAACTCGACGCCAAAGAAATACCGAATAGAGGGAATCAGATAGATAGAGTAATACAGGTCTCATAATAAGCATGAACATCTCAAAGTGTCTATCCGTTTGATACAGATTCGATAAACAAATATAACAGGTATGATATTTTATTAGGTATATAACCATTCAGTTGTTGAAAAATACATTATATTGTTAGACGTATATTTATGAATACAATCAAATCAAATATGCAATAAGCAGATCTTTCCTTCACCTTCAATATGAAGAAAACAATTGACAAGAAAGAAAACAGACATGGAATACATAAGTATTCATTACATCCACTACAGTAGTGAGTCATTTAGCAGACTCTCTGATCCAGAGCCACTACAGTAGTGAGTCATCTAGCAGACTCTCTGATCCAGAGCCACTACAGTAGTGAGTCATTTAGCAGACTCTCTTATCCAGAGACACTACAGAGACACTTATCCAGAGACACTACAGTAGTGAGTCATTTAGCAGACTCTCTGATCCAGAGCCACTACAGTAGTGAGTCATTTAGCAGACTCTCTTATCCAGAGACACTACAGTAGTGAGTCATTTAGCAGACTCTCTTATCCAGAGACACTACAGTAGTGAGTCATTTAGCAGACTCTTATCCAGAGCCACTACAGTAGTCAGTCATTTAGCAGACTCTCTTATCCAGAGCCACTACAGTAGTGAGTCATTTGGCAGACTCTTATCCAGAGCCACTACAGTAGTGAGTCATTTAGCAGACTCTCTTATCCAGATCCACTTACAGTAGTGAGTCATTTAGCAGACTCTCTTATCCAGAGAGACTTACAGTAGTGAGTCATTTAGCAGACTCTCTTATCCAGAGAGACTTACAGTAGTGAGTCATCTAGCAGACTCTCTTATCCAGAGCCACTTACAGTAGTGAGTCATTTAGCAGACTCTCTTATCCAGAGACACTACAGTAGTGAGTCATTTAGCAGACTCTCTTACCCAGAGAGACTTACAGTAGTGAGTCATTTAGCAGACGCTCTTATCCAGAGAGACTTACAGTAGTGAATCATTTAGCAGACTCTCTTATCCAGAGTCACTAGCAGAGTCGCTCTTATCCAGAGCCACTTACAGTAGTGAGTCATTTAGCAGACTCTCTTATCCAGAGACACTACAGTAGTGAGTCATTTAGCAGACTCTCTTACCCAGAGACTTACAGTAGTGAGTCATTTAGCAGACTCTCTTATCCAGAGACATTTCCAGAGACTTACAGTAGTCATTTAGCAGACTCTCTTATCCAGAGAGACTTACAGTAGTGAGTCATCTAGCAGACTCTCTTATCCAGAGCCACTTACAGTAGCGAGTCATTTAGCAGACTCTCTTATCCAGAGACACTACAGTAGTGAGTCATTTAGCAGACTCTCTTACCCAGAGAGACTTACAGTAGTGAGTCATTTAGCAGACTCTCTTATCCAGAGTCACTACAGTAGTGAGTCATTTAGCAGACTCTCTTATCCAGAGCCACTTACAGTAGTGAGTCATTTAGCAGACTCTCTTACCCAGAGAGACTTACAGTAGTGAGTCATTTAGCAGACTCTCTTATCCAGAGACACCTGCTGTCGGTGCATTCAACTAAGGTAGGTAAGACAATCACATATCACAGGTCAAGGAAAGAGGTAGAGTAAATCTAGAGTAATAACAGATAATGGTAATAGATCTCTGGAAGCATCCATACTACAGCAGTAATTGGTTATCTGGTCTAAAGTAGTGCACTATATATAGGGAATAGGGTGCCATAGGGCCCTGATCTAAAGTAGTGCAGTATATATAGGGAATAAGGTGCCATAGGGTTCTGGTCTAAAGTAGTGCACTATATATAGGGAATAGGGTGCCATAGGGCTCTGGTCTAAAGTAGTGCACTATATATAGGGAATAGGGTGCCATAGGGCCCTGATCTAAAGTAGTGCACTATATAGGGAATACTGTGCCGTAGGGCTCTGGTCTAAAGTAGTGCACTATATAGGGAATAGGTCTCTGGTCTAATGTAGTGCACTATGTAGGGAATAGGTCTCTGGTCTAATGTAGTGCACTATATAGGGAATAGGTCTCTGGTCTAAAGTAGTGCACTATATAGGGAATACTGTGCCATAGGTCTCTGGTCTAAAGTAGTGCACTATATAGGGAATAGGTCTCTGGTCTAAAGTAGTGCACTATATAGGGAATAGGGTGCCATAGGGCCCTGATCTAAAGTAGTGCACTATATAGGGAATACTGTGCCGTAGGGCTCTGGTCTAAAGTAGTGCACTATATAGGGAATAGGTCTCTGGTCTAATGTAGTGCACTATGTAGGGAATAGGTCTCTGGTCTAATGTAGTGCACTATATAGGGAATAGGTCTCTGGTCTAAAGTAGTGCACTATATAGGGAATACTGTGCCATAGGTCTCTGGTCTAAAGTAGTGCACTATATAGGGAATAGGTCTCTGGTCTAAAGTAGTGCACTATATAGGGAATAGGGTGCCATAGGGCCCTGATCTAAAGTAGTGCACTATATAGGGAATACTGTGCCGTAGGGCTCTGGTCTAAAGTAGTGCACTATATAGGGAATAGGTCTCTGGTCTAATGTAGTGCACTATGTAGGGAATAGGTCTCTGGTCTAATGTAGTGCACTATATAGGGAATAGGTCTCTGGTCTAAAGTAGTGCACTATATAGGGAATACTGTGCCATAGGTCTCTGGTCTAAAGTAGTGCACTATATAGGGAATAGGTCTCTGGTCTAAAGTAGTGCACTATATAGGGAATACTGTGCCATAGGTCTCTGGTCTAAAGTAGTGCACTATATAGGGAATAGGTCTCTGGTCTAAAGTAGTGCACTATATAGGGAATACTGTGCCATAGGTCTCTGGTCTAAAGTAGTGCACTATATAGGGAATAGGTCTCTGGTCTAAAGTAGTGCACTATGTAGGGAATAGGGTTCTATAGGACCTGATCTAAAGTAGTGCACTATGTAGGGAATAGGGTGCCAAAGGGATCTGGTCTAAAGTAGTGCACTATGTAGGGAATAGGGTACCATAGGGCTCTGGTCTAAAGTAGTGCACTATGTAGGGAATAAGGTGCCATAGGTCTCTGGTCTAAAGTAGTGCACTATGTAGGGAATAGGGTTCTATAGGACCTGGTCTAAAGTAGTGCACTATGTAGGGAATAGGGTTCATTTGGGGGCCTATCCACTCTTCTGCTCAGGATGACATCTAGCAGAAATGCTGTGACACTTATTGTCTTTCACACAGGTGCAGCCTACATTAACCGTGCAAGGACACATACAGATAACAAATGTACTTCCACATTTTTTCCTGTGAAAAACGTTCATCTCGTATTGAATCGGCACTGCCTTCAGTCCTTTGACCATACAATCTAAGCAGGTGGCGTTCCTGATGATTGGTGGGACCCTGCTATCGTTCTTGTCATATCTGAAAGAGAAGGAATCAAAGACTAGGGAATCAGCTTCAACGAAAAAGATCAACAACTGCTGCTACTTTTACTATTTGTGTGTGTGTGTGTGTGTGTGTGTGTGTGTGTGTGTGGGGGGGGGGTGGTCTATAAACTACTCACGTGTAATTCCAGGGGGCCAGAGAGGTTTCCTCAATCTTAGCAGCATGGTTGGGAACCTTCGGTTGCGTCTGTTTGTGTATGCAAGTCACAATTGTGCACCTTTCACTGGCAGGACAGCAGTGGGATTGCGAACGTCTACACAGAACGACTAGACATGACAGCAGCACACCCTGAATTCACAGGGAGAAAAAAAAGCAATGTTGTCAGATCCAGAAACAGACAGGCCAAAAGGCAGTTCTGGCAAAATGCCAGATGTGCTGGTCCGTCTTGGGTCAGTCTAAATAGGGGAGTTTGTGCAGAATTTAAGGGTTGCTGGCGCTGCACAGAACGTGTATCACTAGACAGACACACCAGTAGCAAACCCTGAATGACCAAAAAAAGACAACACTGTCAGATCCTCCCTAAACGTATATATATGGAGTGTCTCAAATGGCACCCTATTCCCTATGTAGTGCACTACTTTTGATGAGTGCCCATAGGACTCTGGTCAAAAGTAGTACACTACATAGGGAATAGGGTGCCATTTGGGATGTTCCCAATACGGTGCATTGACACCTACACCCTACACAGACTACTCACATACTATACATCAAACATGCACACTCTGTAGGAATTTACAATCATATTATTGCAGAGGAGATGATTGGAATTTAGTCATGACTTTTGTAGCTGCATAGGGAATAGGGTGCCATTTGGGATGTTCCCAATACGTAGCAGTCGGCCTAATTGGTTTAAAAGGCTTGTTTGTTTTGATGAGTACATTGCCACGATAGTAATAATAACAGAATGTTAACCCCATAGGTAAACACAGTGGCATCACTAGATTAATTACAGTGTTATTACACAGCGATAGGAGGAACTATGTCAAGTGTCATTAAATAGTGTTAATCTGCATCGCACAGTGTCAATCTGAATCAGGGAGAAGCGCCATTCATTCATTGTACTCACCAGCAAGATCATGGTGAACTTCATTGTTCCTCAAACGATGTCTTCCGAGTCTTTCTGAAGAAATGCAAAGTGTTGGTCCGAATACTACTACTACTGGTACTGGTACTGCCTGCTGCTGATAGTACTGTGGATCTCAGAGTGGTCTGGTATCTTGCACCTGAAAATGTATGCCTGTCCAGTCGTCACGTCGGCTATTTATGAACATCATGTATGTGACCCGATCAGCGCTCGCTCTTTCTGTAACCACAGAATATTTGCATCATTCTGTGAACATTGCATCATTACATATTCCAGCTCCAGTCAGAGATGGACTAGCTTGAAATCCAGAATCCTGTTTCGCTAAACATTGTACTCTTTTTACTCTGTGTCATTGCCAAATGGACTATTGCTTAAGGAGTGGAATGATTAAAAAAAAAAAACACCCAGGCTAGAGACTAACTTGAGACAGACTATTGCTTAAGGAGTGGAATGATTAAAAAAAAAAAAACACCCAGGCTAGAGACTAACTTGAGACAGACTATTGCTTAAGGAGTGGAATGATTAAAAACAAACACCCAGGCTAGAGACTAACTTGAGACAGACTATTGCTTAAGGAGTGGAATGATTAAAAACAAACACCCAGGCTAGAGACTAACTTGAGACAGACTATTGCTTAAGGAGTGGAATGATTAAAAAAAAAAAAACACCCAGGCTAGAGACTAACTTGAGACAGACTATTGCGGGTGGGGATAGATTCTCAAACCCAAGTGAAATCGCCAAAAAGATAAGTGTCTTGACCCTTTAATAACACACCATTTTACATTAAAACAAAATTATATTTATATAAAAACAAAATCCTATCCTTTTATAAAGAAACATCCAAATCCTTTAAGTCTTTACGTCCTTATGAAGAATGTTGGCATTTGTTGACCTCTCATTTGTTTGGCCTGCTGTTTCTTTAACAATGCAAAATACGTGACCTTTTTTAAAAATTCTTATATATCCTAGAAGCAGACTATGGGGCCTGGATAAACTGTCATTCACATGCAGCTATTGAAAGAGAGTTGTTTTTAAATCAGTGAAAATATTTTTACATTTGATGTGTACTTTCAAAATGGAGTAAAAGAATATAGGAACTTTGCTTATCAAATAACAGAACTGTCACACCATGACCTTTAGTATTCTTTGTTTTCTTTATTATTTTGGTCAGGTCAGGGTGTGACGAGGGGTGGTTTGTTTAGGTTTTGTATTGTCTAGGTTTTTTTTGTATATCTATGGGGTTTTGGTGTGTCTAGGTAGTTATATGTCTACAGCTGCCTCTGATTGAAAACCAATCTAGGCAACCATAGACATATAACTACCTAGTAGCAATAACAATTTGTAGCTTAACAATAACTAGTTGTAGCTGTTAACCCCATTCACTCACCAGCCTTAACACTCTTAGAAGAAAAGGTGCTATCAAGAACCCGAAAGGGTTCTTTCGGCTATTCACATAGGAGAGAACCCGTTGAAGAACCCTTTTTGGTTCCAGGTAGAACCCTTTTGGTTCCAGGTAGAACCCTTTTTGGCTCCAGGTAGAACCCTTTTTGGCTCCAGGTAGAACCCTTTTTGGTTCCAGGTAGAACCCTTTTTGGTTCCAGGTAGAACCCTTTTTGGCTCCAGGTAGAACTCTTTTTGGCTCCAGGTAGAACCCTTTTTGGTTCCAGGTAGAACCCTTTTGGTTCCAGGTAGAACCCTTTTTGGCTCCAGGTAGAACCCTTTTTGGTTCCAGGTAGAACCCTTTTTGGCTCCAGGTAGAACTCGGAGCAGTTGCCTTAACAGGCGGTGATGCAACTGATGGGGATGTTCTCGATGGTGAGGCTGTAGAACCTTTTGAGGATCTGGGGACCCATACAAAATCTCTTTTTGTATCACGACCGTCTTAGTGTGTTTGGACCATGACAATTCGTTGGTGATGTGGACACCAAGGAAGTTGAAACTCTCGAACCGCTCCACTACAGCCCCGTCGATGTTGGTTCCACGTAGAACCCTTTCCACAGAGGGTTCTACATGGAACCCAAAAGGGTTCTATCTGGAACGATAAAGTATTCTCCTATGGGGACAGCAGAAGAACCGCTTTGGAACCCTTTCCCCAGTATCGTCCGGGTTACGGTTTGGCCGGGAGTAGGCCGTCATTGTAAATAATAATTTGTTCTTAACTGACTTGCCTAGTTAAATAAAGGTAAAACAAACATCTATACAGACTGTGAAGGGGTACTCCTTTATGTTTGTACTGGCTAGTTGTACAAACAGATATACATGTTTATATTCTTTGTTTCTTAAGTTGGAGGGTTACAGGTGTATCATTATAATGACGAGGCATACACAGACAGTACGTCATATACAATATAATCTCTATTGATCCATTATACATAGACTACAGATATGTGTTACTCTTCTGTGTTGTGAAATTCCCTCCTCTCTGTTCTCTCTCTCTCTCCCCCCCCTCTCTCTCTCTCTCTCCGTTCTCTCTCTCTCTCTCCCCCCCCTCTCTCTCTCTCTCTCTCTCTCCCCCTCTCCGTTCTCTCTCTCCCCCTCTCCCCCTCTCTCTCTCTCTCTCCGTTCTCCCCCCCCCTCTCTCTCTCCCCCTCCGTTCTCTCTCTCCCCCTCTCCCCCCCCTCTCTCTCTCTCTCCGTTCTCCCCCCTCTCTCTCTCTCCCCCTCCGTTCTCTCTCTCCCCCTCTCCCCCCTCTCTCTCTCTCTCTCCGTTCTCCCCCCTCTCTCTCTCTCCCCCTCCGTTCTCTCTCCCCCCCCCCTCTCTCTCTCTCTCTGTGGTGAAATGAAAGACCTTAGCTTGGTGAAGCCCTTCATTACTGAGTATTCACTCTCTCTGCTGGTTTGTTTATATAACGCGTGGGTTTCCGTTGTAGGAGTTGAAGCACGGAGAGTGTTTACCCCGTGGTCCCTCGCTTTCCATATGGGCTATAAACAATGCTTCCAACAATGAAACCGAGCTCATATTTCAGACACGTTTGGCTATGTGTTGGAGTGCCACCTCAAAGGCACATCAAAAATACAAATAACAACTCCCACTACATAACATACAAATACACCTCCCTCTATTAAAATACAATGCAGAGATGGACACATGCTCAGTGTACAATGGAAACTCCATCCCTGTGTCTTGTCGAAATTCAAAACCAGAAACGCTGGGTTTGAATTACAAACGGGGGCTAGGAATTGAAATATAAATCCACCCCCCCCCCCCCCAAGAGACATCGGGCACCCCCAAGAGACATCGGGCACCCCCAAGAGACATCGGGCACCCCCAAGAGACATCGGGTACCCCCTGATAATCGATGTCATTCAAACCCTGCAGACACACATATATATATAAACATACTATATATATATATAGTATGTTTATATATATATAGTATATATAGTATGTTTGGATCACTGCCCAGTAATTGAACTGTCTCAAAGCCCTTTCACCAAAAGCTTTCATAACACAAGCTACCTGTTCACAGAATCCACCCTAATGCAGGATCCATGTTGTGCATCTCATACATAAAACCTGGTAACCAGACAGACACACCAGTACCAAACCCCGAATGACCTGGTAAGGCCTCCAAGAGCAGAACGTTGTATCACTAGACAGGCACACCAGTACCAAACCCTGAATGACCTGGTAAGGCCTCCAAGAACAGAGGGGGTTGGACATTAAAAGTACAGGAGGCACAACATACTCTTTATAGCGATCACTAAAATGGGATATCTATGGTCACGTAGATGGTCACACATCAGAGTTGTCCACCTTTCAACTCTGTACACAGAAAACATATGGTATCATGTAATAATGTGCCATTGATAATGCACCATCGATAACACACCATCGATAATGCACCACTGATAATGCACCATTGACAACGCACCATTGATAATGCACCACTGATAATGCACGACAATGCACCATTGATAACACACGATAATGCACCATTGATAAAGCATAATGTATTCCACAAACAGGTGCCCCATAGTTACCTTCTGTTCTACTAGGTATGCCATAGTTAACACATGCTGAACACCTGGTACAATAGCCTGTCTCTCTGTGGCTTTAAAAAACACACAGTGTGGTCAGCGAGAGGGAATCCTCCACTACCTCACACACACACACACAGGCCTGGCCATGGAAATGATATGTAAAGAATACCCAGACCACAGATACTAGTGGTAGAGTCTCTCAGAAAATACCACCCAGTGTTTGTGTTGCGTTGGCGAGGGAACCCTCAACCTACTCTCCTGCAATAACCAGACCACAGAGGGATTACCATTGAAAGGTTCCCTTATGCTGCAGTGAGAGGAAACCCCACTCATCCCTGATCAAACTACTGATAATGGCAAGCATTTGTTTTTCGTTCCCTATGATGCTGTGAGAGGAAACCCCCACGCCATTTGTTTTTTACTACACTGGCTCTGACGCTCATCGGATGTAGAGCAGGGCTTGAAAACTATTACCTAGTGACACGAGCCTAACAAGACGAGCTAAATGCCTTTCACCCTCACTTCGAGGCAAGCGACACTGAAGCATGCATGAGAGCACCAAATGTTCTGGATGACTGTGCGATAACGCTCTTGGTAGCCAATGTGAGCAAGACCTTTAAACAGGTCAACATGCACAAAGCCGGGGGGCCAGACGGATTACCAGGACGTGTACTCAAAGCATGCGCAGACAAACTGGCAAATTTTCAACCTCTCCCTGTCTGAGTCTGTTTTACCTACATTCAAACAGACCACCATAGTCCCTGTGCCCAGGGAAGGGAAGGTAACCTGCCTAAATGATTACCGCCCTGTAGCACTCAAGTCGGTAGCCATGAAGTGCTTTGAAAGGCTGGTCATGGCTCACATCAACAGCATCCTCCCGGACACCCTAGATCCACTCCAATTCGTATACCGCCCCAACAGATCCACAGAGGACGCAATCTCACTCACACTCCACACTGCCCTTTCCCACCTGGGCAAAAGGAACACCTATATGAGATATTATTCATTGACTACAGCTCAGTGTTCAACACCATAGCGCCCACAAAGGTCATCACTGAGCTAAGGATCCTTGGACTAAACACCTCCCTCTGTAACTGGATCCTGGACATCCTGATGTGCCGCCCCCAGGTGGTAAGATTAGGCAACAACACAACAGCTACGCTGATCCTCAACACTGGGGCCCCTGAGGGGTGCGTGCTTAGTCCCTTCCTGTACTCCCTGTTCACCCACGACTGCGTGGCCAAACACAATTCCAACACCATCATTAAGTTTGCTGACGACACAACAGCCTGATCGCCAACAACAATGAGACAGCTTCTAGGGAGGTCAGAGACCTGGCAGTGTGGTGCCAGGACAACAACCTTTCCCTCAATGTGATCAAGACAAAGGAGCTGATTGTGGACTACAGGAAAAGGCGGGTCGAACAGGCCTCCATTAAAATCAACAGGACTGAACAGGCCTCCATTAACATCAACAGGACTGAACAGGCCTCCATTAACATCAACAGGACTGAACAGGCCTCCATTAACATCAACAGGACTGAACAAGCCTCCATTAACATCAACAGGACTGAACAGGCCTCCATTAACATCAACAGGACTGAACAGGCCTCCATTAACATCAACAGGACTGAACAGGCCTCCATTAACATCAACAGGACTGAACAGGCCTCCATTAACATCAACAGGACTGAACAGGCCTCCATTAACATCAACAGGACTGAACAGGCCTCCATTAACATCAACAGGACTGAACAGGCCTCCATTAACATCAACAGGACTGAACAGGCCTCCATTAACATCAACGGGCTGTAGTGGAGAGGGTCAACTTCCTGGTCCAAACACACCAAGACAGTCGTGAAGAGTGGCACGGCAACACCCTTTCCCCCTTTAGGAGACTGAAAAGATTTGGTATGGGTCCCCAGATTCTCAAAAAGTTATACAGCTGCACCATCGAGAGCATCCTGACAGGTGGCATCGTAGCCTGTTATGACAACTGCTCGGCATCTAACCGTAAGGCACTACAGAGTATAGTGTGTATGGCCCAGTACATCACTGAGGTCAAGCTTCCTGACATCCAGGACCTATGTACTAGGCTGTGTCAGAGGAAAGCCCATAAAATTGTCAAAGACTCCAGTCACCATAGTTATAGACTGTTCTCTCTGCTACCGCACGGCAAGCAGTACCGGAGCGCCAAGTCTAGGTCCAAGAGGCTTCTAAACAGCTTCTACCCCCAAGCCATAAGACTCCTGAGCAATTAATCAAATGGCCACCCGGACTGTTTACTTTGACACCCCCGGTAAAGGTCACGGTAGGGTCTACACATGTTGTATTCGGCACATGTGACAAATAAAGTTTGATTTGATTTGTAGAGGTCCCTGATCAAGCCGGTGATAATGGCAATTAGCATTTGTCTCCGAGCAGAAAATCTTCTGTTCTGTCAGAAGATGGGAGACCATCAGTGTGGGGCGGCAGGGTGGCCTAGTGGTTGAAGCATTGGACTAGGAACCAAAAGGTTGCAAATTCAAAATCCCCGAGCTGTCAAGCTAAAGATCTGTTGTTCTGTCCCTAAACAAGGCCCACCCACTAAGTACAGGGAAAAGAATTAGAATAGCTTGCATCATAGAACATTAAAGGGGTCATCTGGGATTGCGACATCCATTTTTGGACTTTTACCAAAAAAAGTGGCGGGATGCCTGCTTTGTTGTTGTGTTTCTCCAATATTGCCCCTCTACTACCTCCATGAAATAGAGTCCCATTGTGAAAAGATCAAATGTTTTTCTCAACCCAACTATTTAAAACTTCCATTGCGCTGTATTAAAACCAAGGTTTTTATAGTTTAATGTTTTGATATCCATGTTTTATTTCTATTCATTAAGTCATTTTTAAAATGAGAAATTCAGTTTAGTTTCAGTTACGTTTCTAACCATCAGTTTTTATGCGAGTAAAAATCATACCATATTAAAAAAAAAAAAAATCACAACAGCTGGGATGGAAAATAGGAAGTTTTATGCGCAAATATTGATATAATAACCATCATATCGTAATTAACTTGGAGTCACGTGATGATATGGTGCACGTGTAACCAATGTGAAATGGCTAGTAGCGTTTCAATCGGTGACATCACTCGCTCTGAGACTTGCTTCGTGGGGAGGCAGTTGTTGATGTGTGCAGAAGGTCCCTGGTTCGAGCCCAGGTAGGGGCGAGGAGAGGGACGAAAGGAACACTGTTACATACTACGACTCGGGAAAACCATGCATTTTAATCAGGCTACAGATGAAATAAGTTATGATGCACATCACAGGGTGGTGAAAGTGCCTTTAGTGGTCTTATCCTCGTGACATGATGATTGACGCTTGGCTGCCATTTTGACAAGTACAAATCGTCTCTCTCTTATCCATAATAATGTCATCATGTAGACTAGCCTACCGGAACTGTGTCTGAGAGCTGTTGTCTGGAGCTCAGGCATCAAGACCAGTGTAGGAACGTTTGCTATTTTAACTCAACAGTTTTTGTGACAAAACTAAATCAGTAGAGGTGAAAATGCGATGAAAACACATTGAACGTTTAGATTTTTATTTGGTACATAAAAACGTTAAATAATTATGGAATTTTAATGTTTGTGCAGTTCTTACTACTAATATATGTGTTCTATTCGTGTGCTGTTCTAATAACCAATTTCTGTGTTCATGCAAGTGACTGATTTAACGAATCCTCACTTAACAGTATCTGCAAGTTGGCAGTACGCCCTTGTTTTGAGAACGAACGAAAGATATCTCAGTTTCAAGGTCTCAGCTTAGAGAGAAGAAGCCTCGTGAGGTGTTGATCTGTCACATGTTATGAACCAGTATTGATCTGTCATGTTATGAACCAGTATTGATCTGTCATGTTATGAACCAGTATTGATCTGTCATGTTATGAACCAGTATTGGTCTGTCATGTTATGAACCAGTATTGATCTGTCATGTTATGAACCAGTATTGGTCTGTCATGTTATGAACCAGTATTGGTCTGTCATGTTATGAACCAGTATTGATCTGTCATGTTATGAACCAGTATTGGTCTGTCATGTTATGAACCAGTATTGATCTGTCATGTTATGAACCAGTATTGATCTGTCATGTTATGAACCAGTATTGATCTGTCATGTTATGAACCAGTATTGATCTGTCATGTTATGAACCAGTATTGATCTGTCATGTTATGAACCAGTATTGATCTGTCATGTTATGAACCAGTATTGGTCTGTCATGTTATGAACCAGTATTGATCTGTCATGTTATGAACCAGTATTGATCTGTCATGTTATGAACCAGTATTGATCTGTCATGTTATGAACCAGTATTGGTCTGTCATGTTATGAACCAGTATTGATCTGTCATGTTATGAACCAGTATTGGTCTGTCATGTTATGAACCAGTATTGATCTGTCATGTTATGAACCAGTATTGATCTGTCATGTTATGAACCAGTATTGATCTGTCATGTTATGAACCAGTATTGATCTGTCATGTTATGAACCAGCACCCACACACAACCCACCTGTTAATGAATATTTGTTAGTGGTTAATATGCGGATTTAGTGGGTTTCTCACGGGTTAGAAAGGATGCTGTACACAAATGAACGTTTCTATTGTCAGAGTTTTGGGTGCACACATGTAAATTCTCTTGATTAGAATAAACTTACTGAAAAACCCAATGTAAACCTGATACACAAAATGTTTGACATATCTTTAAATAATGTCTGAGGTACAGGTGTCACGTTCTGACCTTTATTTCCTTTGTTTTGTATTTATTTAGTATGGTCAGGGCGTGAGTTGGGGTGGGCAGTCTATGTTTGTTTTTCTATGATTTTGGGATTTCTATGTTTCGGCCTAGTATGGTTCTCAATCAGAGGCAGGTGTCATTAGTTGTCTCTGATTGAGAATCATACTTAGGTAGCCTGGGTTTCACTGTTTGTTTGTGGGCGATTGTCTATGTTAGTTGCTTGTGTTCAGCACAGTTCTCATTATAGCGCCACGGTTGTTATTTCGTTTATTGTTTTGTATAGTTTTGTATTCAGTGTTTTCTTTTATTAAAAAATCATCATGACCACATACCACGCTGCATTTTGGTCCGCTTCATACGACGATCGTGACAACAGGAAAACAAACAAACACTCACTCAATAGGGCTGACTGACCTCTGTTCTGACTTCCTGGTGAGGCCTGATCACTAGAAAGACAGCAGACATTGTGTTGTGTTTTTTGTAAAAAACAAATAATTAAGAAGTGGTTCATCATTTCTCAATAGTCCCATGCAGTAATATCTAACAAGTAATCTAACAATTTCACAACAACTACATTTCTCAATAGTCCCGTCAAATCAAATCCAATGTTATTGGTCACATACACATGGTTAGCAGATGTTAATGCGAGTGTAGCGAAATGCTTGTGCTTCTAGTTCCGACCATGCAGTAATATCTAACAAGTAATCAAACAATTTCACAACAACTACATTTCTCAATAGTCCCGTCAAATCAAATCCAATGTTATTGGTCACATACACATGGTTAGCAGATGTTAACGCGAGTGTAGCGAAATGCTTGTGCTTCTAGTTGGAAGGAATGAATAAGAATATGTACATATAAATATATGGATGAGTGATGGACGTGCTTGTCACGATGATTAGAATGAGTGGACCAAAGCTTGCCAAGGCTTTCCTCCCAGGCCCAGGATCCCTGCTCCTCCTGGGCACGCCGCTCGGTCCGTGGTTGGTGGGATCTTCTGTCACGATCGTTATAATGAGTGGACCAAAGCGCAGCGTGATCTGGGTTCCACATCTTTTTATTTCTAGGTGAAACTCACAGCAAAACAAAAACAATAAATTTCAAAACGAAAGTGAAGCTAACAATAGGACTAACAGGCAACTATACATAGTCAAGATCCCACAAAGCACAAAGGGGAAATGGATGCCTAAATATGATCCCCAATCAGAGACAACGATAAACAGCTGCCTCTGATTGGGAACCATACCAGGCCAACATAGAAACATAATTACCTAGATGACCCACCCTAGTCACACCCCGACCATAGAGAATAAAAAGCTCTCTATGGTCAGGGCGTGACAGTGTGGCGTCGGTAAGATGCAGTAGATGGTATAGAGTACAGTATATACAGTACATATGAGATGAGAAACGTAGGGTATGTAAACATTATATAAAGTGGCATTGTTTAAAGTGACTAGTGATACATTTATTACATCAAGATGGCAAGATGCAGTAGATGGTATAGAGTACAGTATATACATATGAGATGACTAACGTAGGGTATGTAAACATTATATAAAGTGGCATTGTTTAAAGTGACTAGTGATACATTTATTACATCAAGATGGCAAGATGCAGTAGATGGTATAGAGTACAGTATATACATATGAGATGACTAACGTAGGGTATGTAAACATTATATTAATTGGCATTGTTTAAAGTGACTAGTGATACATTTATTACATCAAGATGGCAAGATGCAGTAGATGGTATAGAGTACAGTATATACATATGAGATGACTAACGTAGGGTATGTAAACATTATATTAATTGGCATTGTTTAAAGTGACTAGTGATACATTTATTACATCCAATTATTTATTATTAAAGTGGCTAGAGATTTGAGTCAGTGTGTTGGCAGCAGCCACTCAATGTTAGTGATGGCTGTTTAACAGTCTGATGGTCTTGAGATAGAAGCTGCTTTTCAGTCTCTCGGTCCCAGCTTTGATGCACCTGTACTGACCTCGCCTTCTGGATGATAGCGGGGTGAACAGGCAGTGACTCGGGTGGTTGTTGTCCTTGATGATCTTTATGGCCTTCCTGTGACATCGGGTGGTGTAGGTGTCCTGGAGGGCAGGTAGTTTGCCCCCTGTGATGCGTTGTGCAGACCTCACTACCCTCTGGAGAGCCTTACGGTTGAGGGCGGAGCAGTTGCCGTACCAGGCGGTGATACAGCCCGCCAGGATGCTCTCGATTGTGCATCTGTAAAAGTTTTCGTTGACAAGCCGAATTTCTTCAGCCTCCTGAGGTTGAAGAGGCACTGTTGTGCCTTCTTCACCATGCTGTCTGTGTGGGTGGACCATTTCAGTTTGTGTGATTCGGACCACGAGAAGGACAGAGAGAGAGAGCTGTCTCTAGTCTATTTTACCATTACCTTATGGGATACAATTATTTCCTTATGGAGTTATCAAGAGATAAATAAAAAAATACAAAATTAGAATTACAAATAGAATTAACAGGCACTGCTGTTGTTTTTTTATTGACATATGAATCACGATGTGAGTCATGTGTCTCCTGGGACCATTTGGTAAATATGCAAATGCATTTTTCTTCACATGCCTGTAAATGGAAAAACGATGTAAAAATACATGGTAATGTATGACAGCGACTCCAAATGAAGTGAAGTTTCACCTCGAGTGATAAAGTGCATCGCTGTTGTTATTTTGTTTTTCTTTCTTTGTTTTTTGTCAATAACAAATCTTACCAGATTGGGTCTGCTGGATGGTGGGGATTTCCCCGTAAGGATTAGCCCTCTGACTCCCTGACCTGTAACTCTGCACTGAGATCGCCAATATGATAGGGGGAGTATTAAAGCCAATTTGAGGATGTGGTTTCAACTGTGTGTTGTTATTCTAAACTAAATTGTTGTTCTGGTCTGTCCACTCTCGAGGTAATGGCGAAGGTGACCACAGATGGTATCGAGATGTATGGAAGATCATTTGGCCGAAAACTGCGTGAACCTCAACATAATGGACATAATGGACTAAGACATTATCACGGGTCATCCAATTCGAACATGTACCATTAAAAGGATGAACTGAAACACTCTCTGATGAAGAACAAGTGGAAACACCAGGAAAGGAAGAATGAGTGCTGTGAAAAGGGGGGGGGATCAACCGTGCCCGTAATCGATTTTAGTGTCAGGCGGTGGTTAACAGGCGCAGTGAATCAGGCGCAGGAGAGCAGAAATGAGTGTACAAGGTATTTAATTCCACGACAGCACCAGATTATAGACAATACTCAAAGTGCGGAGAAATACCGGTCACTCGCAAATAACGTAAATACATAACCTGGCTGCCGACAAGTACTGACATGAACAATCAATAAACACGCACACTAACACGTGGAAAACAGAGGGTTAAATAATGAACATGTAATTGGGGAATAGAAACCAGGTGTGTAGAAAACAAAGACAAAACAAATGGAAAATGAATCGGCGACGGCTAAAAGAACGGTGACGTCGACCGCCGAACGAACAAGGAGAGGGACCGACTTCGGCGGAAATCATGACCTTTAGGCTCATCCAAAAACGGTTTATTTGGGGTATCAGGTTGACTGTGGAGGTCTGCACACTGCAAAAAATGTATTGTAATTTAGACTAGAAATGCATTGAAATATCAATCTGTCATTACCTCAGGGGATGAGAAAAGGTCTTAAATTAAAGTGATAGCACCAACGTGAAGCACTAAGGACTGTCATTCTACATTTGGTTTAGATAATTTATCAATGGTTATAATTATGATTAGAAAGGCAAGGCTTCTAGAGACTAAAACAAACGGTAATGACTCATTAATTATGCTAAATCATGCAAATATAACTTGTCTGTGTATAGCCGCATATAAGACAACTGCTGGGTCTGACCAGGGAGAGCTCCTGATTGACCTGTGTACTATGGTGCATTGAGTTGGTTGGAATAAAGCATGATTCCTTTAAGATTGACTTTGAGTGCTTCTACACCTGCATTGCTTGCTGTTTGGGGTTTTAAATTGGGTTTCTGTACAGCACATTGAGATATCAGCTGATGTAAGAAGGGCTTTATAAATACATTTGATTTGAGTGTCCCTGTGTAAGAATTTCTATCCGCACGCAACAAGTCAGTTTTGTGGAGTGGAAGCTGCTGAGTGGAGCATGACTTTTATCCTGCAGCAAATATAACCACAGACTACCTTGGACCTAGTATCCCCCCCCACTGGCTTTAACCTGAAACTGCACCTTGTAAAGAGTCCTGTTCTGTCCTGTACAAGCACTGAGCTGTGGCACGCTGTCTGACCAAGCATGGCTTTTATTCAGATTGGCTGTGTCCAGTGGAGGCTGCTGAGTGGAGCACGGCTCATAATAATGTCTGGAACGGAGCGGATGGAATGGCATCAAACACATGGAAAACGGTGTCTGATGTATTTGATACAGTTCCACCTATTCCGCTCTAGCCATGACCACGAGCCCGTCCTCCTCAATTGAGGTACCACCAGCCTCCTGTGGTGGAAACACAGCACTGGTGAGAAAATGTGTTATAATTTAATCATTTCTTTATGCAGATTTTTGAATATTTGCATGAAAATTCTGTCGCCGATTGGATGGAAACCTAGCTGATGCACAAACTAAACCAAAAACGGAACATAATTCATGATAGTTGTTATTTTTTAGTTAGTTTTGGTGTTAAAGTTATTAGTTTCAGTTTTAATGTTTAAACAGGTTTGTTAATTAATTAATTAACTACATGATATATAGGTATGAACATCTCATTCCAAAATCATGGGCATTAATATGGAGTTGGTTCCCCCCCTTTACTGCTATAACAGCATCCACTCTTCTGGGAAGGCTTTCCAATTCATCCCAAAAGGTGTTCGATGGGGTTGAGGTCAGGGCTCTGCGCGGGCCAGTCAAATTCTTTCACTCCAATCTCGATAAACCATTTCTGTATGGACCTCTTTGTGCACGGGGGGCATTGTTAGTCTGAAACAGGAAAGAGCCTTCCCCAAACTGTTGTCACAAGATTGTGAGCACAGAATCATCTAGAATGTCATTGTATGCTGTAGCGTTAAGATTTCCCTTCACTGGAACTAAGGGGCCTAGCTTGAACCATGAAAAACAACCCCACGCCATAATTCCTCATCCACCAAACTTTACAGTTGGTACTATGCATTGCGGCAGGTAGCGTTCTCCTGTCATCCGCCAAACCCAGATTCATCCGTCGGACTGCCAGATGGTGAAGCGTGATTCATCACTCCAGAGAACGCATTTCCACTGCTCCAGAGTCCAATGGTGGCGAGCTTTACAGCAGAAGCTTGGCATTGCGCATGGTGATCTTAGGCTTGTGTGCGGCTGCTCAGTTATGGAAACCCATTTCATGAAGCTCCGAACAAACAGTTATTGTGCTGACATTGCTTTCAATAACTTTGATTGAAACTCAAACCTGAAAACGTTGATCAATAGTCACATACTTACATCCAGATCAACAATTAATTTACATGGCAAATGATTGTAGCAATCTTAACCCAACACCTGGCAACCGGGTGAAAAGTTTTAGATATCTATATGTGTAACGACTAAAGGTGTTGACGTTGACAGTCGCATTTTTCCAATTGTATTCGCTACAATAAGATGAGAAAACAAAGTGCTGGTGGGATGGAATGGGTCAGAACTACAGTGGGGAGAACAAGTATTTGATACACTGCCGATTTTGCAGGTTTTCCTACTTACAAAGCATGTAGAGGTCTGTAATTTTTATCATAGGTACACTTCAACTGTGAGAGACGGAATCTAAAACAAAAATCCAGAAAATCACATTGATTTTTAAGTAATAATTTGCATTTTGGGTCCCGAGGACCAGGATTAAGATCTATGTTAATCTCAAGGTAACTCCCTCTACGCAGATCTATGTTAATCTCAAGGTAACCCCCTCTACGCAGATCTATGTTAATCTCAAGGTAACCTCCTCTATGCAGATCTATTTTAATCTCAAGGTAACTCCCTCTGCGCAGATCTATGTTAATCTCAAGGTAACCCCCTCTACGCAGATCTATGTTAATCTCAAGGTAACTCCCTCTACGCAGATCTATGTTAATCTCAAGGTAACCCCCTCTACGCAGATCTATGTTAATCTCAAGGTAACTCGCTCTACGCAGATCTATGTTAATCTCAAGGTAACTCCCTCTACACAGATCTATGTTAATCTCAAGGTAACCCCCTCTACGCAGATCTATGTTAATCTCAAGGTAACTCCCTCTACACAGATCTATGTAGTCCAGCCAATTGAAAAAAAGAAAACAACACACATTAGTAAGGTCAGAAAATATAGATTATATTGTTTTTTTCCCTCTGCAATTTAAAAACAACAACAACAACAAATAAAACAGCAGTTTTTCTCACCCAGTAGGAAGGTAGACTGGCACCCTATTCCCTTCATAGTGCACTACATTAGACCAGATCCTATGGTACCCTATTCCCTTCATAGTGCACTACATTAGACCAGGTCCTATGGCACCCTATTCCCTTCATAGTGCACTACATTAGACCAGGTCCTATGGTACCCTGTTCCCTATATAGTGCACTACATTAGACCAGGTCCTATGGTACCCTGTTCCCTATATAGTGCACTACATTAGACCAGGTCCTATGGTACCCTGTTCCCTATATAGTGCACTACATTAGACCAGGTCCTATGGTACCCTGTTCCCTATATAGTGCACTACATTAGACCAGGTCCTATGGTACCCTATTCCCTTCATAGTGCACTACATTAGACCAGGTCCTATGGTACCCTGTTCCCTATATAGTGCACTACATTAGACCAGGTCCTATGGTACCCTATTCCCTTCATAGTGCACTACGTTAGACCAGGTCCTATGGTACCCTATTCCCTTCATAGTGCACTACATTAGACCAGGTCCTATGGTACCCTATTCCCTTCATAGTGCACTACATTAGACCAGGTCCTATGGTACCCTATTCCCTTCATAGTGCACTACATTAGACCAGGTCCTATGGTACCCTGTTCCCTATATAGTGCACTACATTAGACCAGATCCTATGGTACCCTATTCCCTTCATAGTGCACTACATTAGACCAGGTCCTATGGTACCCTATTCCCTTCATAGTGCACTACATTAGACCAGGTCCTATGGTACCCTATTCCCTTCATAGTGCACTACATTAGACCAGGTCCTATGGTACCCTGTTCCCTATATAGTGCACTACATTAGACCAGGTCCTATGGTACCCTGTTCCCTATATAGTGCACTACATTAGACCAGGTCCTATGGTACCCTGTTCCCTATATAGTGCAGTACATTAGACCAGGTCCTATGGTACCCTATTCCCTTCATTCCCTCCAGGATTTTGGTTAAACATAGTGCACTATGAAAATAGGGTGCCATTTGGGACTAACTTGTATTCACACACACACACACACACACACACACACACACACACACACACAGACACACACACACACACACACACACACACACACACACACAGACACACACACACACACACACACACACACACACACACACACACACACACACACACACACACACACACACAAGGTCATACTGATAATAATACATTTAATTAGAACTATTTACCAAAAATAAAAGGGATCCCATTTAGGAGAACGGTATCTAGCTCTCGTCATCTCTCCCCAATAAAATAAAAGGGATCCCATTTAGGAGAACGGTATCTAGCTCTCGTCATCTCTCCCCAATAAAATAAAAGGGATCCCATTTAGGAGAACGGTATCTAGCTCTCGTCATCTCTCCCCAATAAAATAAAAGGGATCCCATTTAGGAGAACGGTATCTAGCTCTCGTCATCTCTCCCCAATAAAATAAAAGGGATCCCATTTAGGAGAACGGTATCTAGCTCTCGTCATCTCTCCCCAATAAAATAAAAGGGATCCCATTTAGGAGAACGGTATCTAGCTCTCGTCATCTCTCCCCAATAAAATAAAAGGGATCCCATTTAGGAGAACGGTATCTAGCTCTCGTCATCTCTCCCCAATAAAATAAAAGGGATCCCATTTAGGAGAACGGTATCTAGCTCTCGTCATCTCTCCCCAATAAAATAAAAGGGATCCCATTTAGGAGAACGGTATCTAGCTCTCGTCATCTCTCCCCAATAAAATAAAAGGGATCCCATTTAGGAGAACGGTATCTAGCTCTCGTCATCTCTCCCCAATAAAATAAAGGGATCCCATTTAGGAGAACGGTATCTAGCTCTCGTCATCTCTCCCCAATAAAATAAAAGGGATCCCATTTAGGAGAACGGTATCTAGCTCTCGTCATCTCTCCCCAATAAAATAAAAGGGATCCCATTTAGGAGAACGGTATCTAGCTCTCGTCATCTCTCCCCAATAAAATAAAAGGGATCCCATTTAGGAGAACGGTATCTAGCTCTCGTCATCTCTCCCCAATAAAATAAAAGGGATCCCATTTAGGAGAACGGTATCTAGCTCTCGTCATCTCTCCCCAATAAAATAAAAGGGATCCCATTTAGGAGAACGGTATCTAGCTCTCGTCATCTCTCCCCAATAAAATAAAAGGGATCCCATTTAGGAGAACGGTATCTAGCTCTCGTCATCTCTCCCCAATAAAATAAAAGGGATCCCATTTAGGAGAACGGTATCTAGCTCTCGTCATCTCTCCCCAATAAAATAAAAGGGATCCCATTTAGGAGAACGGTATCTAGCTCTCGGCTCATCTCTCCCCAATAAAATAAAAGGGATCCCATTTAGGAGAACGGTATCTAGCTCTCGTCATCTCTCCCCAATAAAATAAAAGGGATCCCATTTAGGAGAACGGTATCTAGCTCTCGTCATCTCTCCCCAATAAAATAAAAGGGATCCCATTTAGGAGAACGGTATCTAGCTCTCGTCATCTCTCCCCAATAAAATAAAAGGGATCCCATTTAGGAGAACGGTATCTAGCTCGTCATCTCTCCCCAATAAAATAAAAGGGATCCCATTTAGGAGAACGGTATCTAGCTCTCGTCATCTCTCCCCAATAAAATAAAGAGGGATCCCATTTCCCCAATAAAATAAAAGGGATCCCATTTAGAGAAGCTATCTAGCTCATCATCTCCCCAATAAAATAAAAGGGATCCCATTTAGGAGAACGGTATCTAGCTCTCGTCATCTCTCCCCAATAAAATAAAAGGGATCCCATTTAGGAGAACGGTATCTAGCTCTCGTCATCTCTCCCCAATAAAATAAAAGGGATCCCATTTAGGAGAACGGTATCTAGCTCTCGTCATCTCTCCCCAATAAAATAAAAGGGATCCCATTTAGGAGAACGGTATCTAGCTCTCGTCATCTCTCCCCAATAAAATAAAAGGGATCCCATTTAGGAGAACGGTATCTAGCTCTCGTCATCTCTCCCCAATAAAATAAAAGGGATCCCATTTAGGAGAACGGTATCTAGCTCGTCATCTCTCCCCAATAAAATAAAAGGGATCCCATTTAGGAGAACGGTATCTAGCTCTCGTCATCTCTCCCCAATAAAATAAAAGGGATCCCATTTAGGAGAACGGTATCTAGCTCTCGTCATCTCTATACACACAGTCCCTTTAAGAGCATGTCTGTCTAGGTCCTGTCTAGGTTTGCAATACTTGGGTTAGTTTCCCATAATTCCCCTGGTTTTCCAGAAATTCACAGATTTCCTGCTTTAATCCCTCGTAAATTCCAGGAATCTTCTAACTGGGATTTCTGGAAAACCAGGGAATTATGGGCAAATTACAGGATTTTTGTTTCGGTATGACCCATTTGATACTGACAGGAATCAGCAGTGGGACAAGGACTAGCCTGGATGCCAGTTTGCTTCTGCTCTCCTTCCTTATGGAGATGTCATGCCAAACACGTTTGAAACAGACTGGCAGCCAGGCTAGGGAAGTAGAGGAGTCAGTGAAACCTACAAGGTGTACGGATTGGCTGTGTTTGAGAACCGTCAACGTCGGTGATGATCCTTGTAGGGAAATGGTGACAGGACTGACAGGAAACAACAGTTATTTAGGACGAATGTGATTGGTTGATCCGTCGGTCTGCAGCTGATCTGGAAAAAACGACCGATGTGTCAGAGTTGAACCTGAAATCTCTGGGTCGTTGGAAGCACTGGTTGCCAGAGATTTCAGAGGTCAAAGTGCAGTCACAGTGTCACAATGGCATAAAATACCAATAATGCTTTGCTACGACAATGTCGGTGTTAAAAAAAACAATAAACATCCCACTTTGAAAAGAAGGTTAGGAGTGAATATTACAGCATTTTGTTGACAGACAATGATTGTTCTCACACATACACAGTAAATTAAAGTATATATATATATATATTTTAAAATCTGTATAGAGATTTTATGTTACTCAGGCACTTTGCTCGTTGTGCACGTGTTTTGTGAGCGAGCGAGCGATTGAAACACGACATGTATAATGAACTAAATATTATATTTACATTTCTCATTTCCTCAAATCGTCACGATGAGACCAGGTCCTCTGTAATGTCATTGCCATGTTGCACATTAAAGATGGCAATAACTGGTTAATTCAGACTGTGGTTAACTAATGACCCAGTCACAGTGTTAACACATAGCAGTGACAGCAACATTTTGTTATCTGTTATCCCAGGACACGTTTTACATGTGGATTGAACATGACATAGATGACATAGATGTAGCTGTATGTTGAACCACCTTAGACACAGACAGACAGACAGACAGACAGACAGACAGACAGACAGACAGACAGACAGACAGACAGACAGACAGAGGGAGAGACAGACAGACAGACAGACAGACAGACAGACAGACAGACAGACAGACAGACAGACAGACAGACAGACAGAGACAGACAGACAGACAGACAGACAGACAGACAGACAGACAGACAGACAGACAGACAGACAGAGACAGACAGACAGACAGACAGACAGACAGAGGGAGAGACAGACAGACAGACAGACAGACAGACAGACAGACAGACAGACAGACAGACAGACAGAGGGAGGGAGGGAGGGAGGGAGAGACAGACAGACAGACAGAGGGAGAGACAGACAGACAGACAGACAGACAGACAGACAGACAGACAGACAGACAGAGGGAGAGAGAGAGACAGACAGACAGACAGACAGACAGAGGGAGAGAGAGAGAGACAGACAGACAGACAGACAGACAGACAGACAGACAGACAGAGGGAGAGAGAGAGACAGACAGACAGACAGACAGACAGACAGACAGACAGAGGGAGGGAGGGAGAGACAGACAGACAGACAGAGGGAGAGACAGACAGACAGTACACCACCCTGGACATATCTTTACTCTACTGTTAAAACATTAACTGCCAGACAACACATTGCAAACATATGATTCAGTTCACAGTATCTCTTTGGGGAAAGTACAAAAAAGCATCCCTTTTTGATAAAAAGTAACTTAACCAAGGCTTAACTTCTGATGACATCACAGGGGAGGAACAGAATGGGGGGGGACAAGTCAAATCTACCATCTACTTTTAAAGCCTTTTGACGCCACACTGTTTTTAACACTTATAAACACACAGGTAGTTATAAACAGTTGTAAAACAATTATAACACAGTGATTATAACCATGTGATGATCACACAAAACAAAACAAAACAATGGCTAAGACAGGAAATGGTAGACAGGAAATGGTAGACAGGAAATGGCTAAGACAGGAAATGGTAGACAGGAAATGGCTAAGACAGGAAATGGTAGACAGGAACTGGCTAAGACAGGAAATGGTAGACAGGAACTGGCTAAGACAGGAAATGGCTAAGACAGGAAATGGAAGAAAGGAAATGGCTAAGACAGGAAATGGAAGACTGGAAATGGAAGACAGGAAATGGAAGACAGGAAATGGCTAAGACAGGAAATGGTAGACAGGAAATGGCTAAGACAGGAAATGGTAGACAGGAAATGGTAGACAGGAAATGGAAGACAGGAAATGGCTAAGACAGGAAATGGTAGACAAGAAATGGCTAAGACAGGAAATGGTAGACAGGAAATGGTAGACAGGAAATGGCTAAGACAGGAAATGGTAGACAGGAAATGGTAGACAGGAAATGGCTAAGACAGGAAATGGTAGACAGGAAATGGTAGACAGGAAATGGAAGACAGGAAATGGAAGACAGGAAATAACAATATGATGACTGAGTGTACAAAACATTAAGAACACCTTCCTAATATTGTGTTGCGCCCCCCTTTTGCCCTCAGAACAGCCTCAATTCGTCGGGTTACGTACTCTACAAGGTGTTGAAAGCGTTCCACAGGGATGCTGGTCCATGTTGACTCTAATGTTTCCCACAGTTGTGTCAAGTTGGCTGAATGCTACCATACCCCCCGTTCAAAGGCACTTACATATTTTGTCTTGTCCATTCACCCTCTGAATGGCACAGATACACAATCCACGTCTCAAGACTTAAAACTCCTTTAACCCGTCTCCTCCCCTTCATCTACACTGATTTGAAGTGGATTTAACAGGTGACATCAATAAGAGATCATATATTTCACCTGGATTCACCTGGTTATTACGGGTCACGTCCCGCGTATTGTTGTGCATTTGTTATTACGGGTCACGTCCCGCGTATTGTTGTGCATTTGTTATTACGGGTCACGTCCCGCGTATTGTTGTGCATTTGTTATTACGGGTCACGTCCCGCGTATTGTTGTGCATTTGTTATTACGGGGCACGTCCCGCGTATTGTTGTGCATTTGTTATTACGGGTCACGTCCCGCGTATTGTTGTGCATTTGTTATTACGGGGCACGTCCCGCGTATTGTTGTGCATTTGTTATTACGGGTCACATCCCGTGTCGTGTATTGCGGGTCTATTTATTAGAGGTTTTATCTCACTTTTTGTTTGGGTTACAACCCTGTGTTTCTGTATACCTGTTTGTTCTGTGCTTCGTCCCAGTGTGTTGTATATCATATCCTCCATGTTGTGTATCATATCCTCCATGTTGTATATCATATCCTCCATGTTGTGTATCATATCCTCCATGTTGTATATCATATCCTCCATGTTGTATATCATATCCTCCATGTTGTATATCATATCCTCCATGTTGTGTATCATATCCTCCATGTTGTATCATATCCTCCATGTTGTATATCATATCCTCTGTGTTGTATATCATATCCTCCATGTTGTATATCATATCCTCCATGTTGTGTATCATATCCTCCATGTTGTATCATATCCTCCATGTTGTATATCATATCCTCCATGTTGTATATCATATCCTCCATGTTGTATCATATCCTCCATGTTGTATATCATATCCTCCATGTTGTATATCATATCCTCCATGTTGTATATCATATCCTCCATGTTGTATATCATATCCTCCATGTTGTGTATCATATCCTCCATGTTGTATATCATATCCTCCATGTTGTATATCATATCCTCCATGTTGTATATCATATCCTCCATGTTGTATATCATATCCTCCATGTTGTATATCATATCCTCCATGTTGTATATCATATCCTCCATGTTGTATATCATATCCTCCATGTTGTATATCATATCCTCCATGTTGTATATCATATCCTCCATGTTGTATATCATATCCTCCATGTTGTATATCATATCCTCCATGTTGTATATCATATCCTCCATGTTGTATATCATATCCTCCATGTTGTATATCATATCCTCCATGTTGTATATCATATCCTCCATGTTGTATATCATATCCTCCATGTTGTATATCATATCCTCCATGTTGTGTATCATATCCTCCATGTTGTGTATCATATCCTCCATGTTGTATATCATATCCTCCATCTTGTATATCATATCCTATATCATATCCTCCATGTTGTATATCATATCCTCCATGTTGTATATCATATCCTCCATGTTGTATATCATATCCTCCATGTTGTATATCATATCCTCCATGTTGTATATCATATCCTCCATGTTGTATATCATATCCTCCATGTTGTGTATCATATCCTCCATGTTGTATATCATATCCTCCATGTTGTATATCATATCCTCCATGTTGTATATCATATCCTCCATGTTGTATATCATATCCTCCATGTTGTATATCATATCCTCCATGTTGTATATCATATCCTCCATGTTGTATATCATATCCTCCATGTTGTATCATATCCTCCATGTTGTATATCATATCCTCCATGTTGTATATCATATCCTCCATGTTGTATATCATATACTCCATGTTGTATATCATATCCTCCATGTTGTGTATCATATCCTCCATGTTGTGTATCATATCCTCCATGTTGTATATCATATCCTCCATGTTGTATATCATATCCTCCATGTTGTATATCATATCCTCCATGTTGTATATCATATCCTCCATGTTGTATCATATCCTCCATGTTGTATATCATATCCTCCATGTTGTATCATATCCTCCATGTTGTATATCATATCCTCCATGTTGTATATCATATCCTCCATGTTGTATATCATATCCTCCATGTTGTATCATATCCTCCATGTTGTATATCATATCCTCCATGTTGTATATCATATCCTCCATGTTGTATATCATATCCTCCATGTTGTATATCATATCCTCCATGTTGTGTATCATATCCTCCATGTTGTGTATCATATCCTCCATGTTGTATATCATATCCTCCATGTTGTATATCATATCCTCCATGTTGTATATCATATCCTCCATGTTGTATATCATATCCTCCATGTTGTATATCATATCCTCCATGTTGTATATCATATCCTCCATGTTGTATATCATATCCTCCGTGTTGTATCATATCCTCCATGTTGTGTATCATATCCTCCATGTTGTATATCATATCCTCCATGTTGTATATCATATCCTCCATGTTGTGTATCATATCCTCCATGTTGTATATCATATCCTCCATGTTGTGTATCATATCCTCCATGTTGTATATCATATCCTCCATGTTGTATATCATATCCTCCATGTTGTATATCATATCCTCCATGTTGTATATCATATCCTCCATGTTGTGTATCATATCCTCCATGTTGTGTATCATATCCTCCATGTTGTATCATATCCTCCATGTTGTATATCATATCCTCCATGTTGTATCATATCCTCCATGTTGTATATCATATCCTCCATGTTGTATCATATCCTCCATGTTGTATATCATATCCTCCATGTTGTATATCATATCCTCCATGTTGTATATCATATCCTCCATGTTGTATCATATCCTCCATGTTGTATATCATATCCTCCATGTTGTATCATATCCTCCATGTTGTATATCATATCCTCCATGTTATATATCATATCCTCCATGTTGTATATCATATCCTCCATGTTGTATATCATATCCTCCATGTTGTGTATCATATCCTCCATGTTGTGTATCATATCCTCCATGTTGTATCATATCCTCCATGTTGTATATCATATCCTCCATGTTGTATATCATATCCTCCATGTTGTATCATATCCTCCATGTTGTATCATATCCTCCATGTTGTATATCATATCCTCCATGTTGTGTATCATATCCTCCATGTTGTGTATCATATCCTCCATGTTGTGTATCATATCCTCCATGTTGTGTATCATATCCTCCATGTTGTATCATATCCTCCATGTTGTATATCATATCCTCCATGTTGTATCATATCCTCCATGTTGTGTATCATATCCTCCATGTTGTATCATATCCTCCATGTTGTGTATCATATCCTCCATGTTGTATCATATCCTCCATGTTGTATCATATCCTCCATGTTGTATATCATATCCTCCATGTTGTATATCATATCCTCCATGTTGTATATCATATCCTCCATGTTGTATATCATATCCTCCATGTTGTATATCATATCCTCCATGTTGTATATCATATCCTCCATGTTGTGTATCATATCCTCCATGTTGTATATCATATCCTCCATGTTGTGTATCATATCCTCCATGTTGTATATCATATCCTCCATGTTGTATATCATATCCTCCATGTTGTATATCATATCCTCCATGTTGTATATCATATCCTCCATGTTGTATATCATATCCTCCGTGTTGTATATCATATCCTCCGTGTTGTATATCATATCCTCCGTGTTGTATATCATATCCTCCGTGTTGTATATCATATCCTCCGTGTTGTATATCATATCCTCCATGTTGTATATCATATCCTCCATGTTGTATATCATATCCTCCGTGTTGTATATCATATCCTCCATGTTGTATATCATATCCTCCGTGTTGTATATCATATCCTCCATGTTGTATATCATATCCTCCATGTTGAATATCATATCCTCCATGTTGTATATCATATCCTCCATGTTGTATATCATATCCTCCATGTTGTATATCATATCCTCCATGTTGTATATCATATCCTCCATGTTGTATATCATATCCTCCGTGTTGTATATCATATTTGACAGTGACCTCGTTCACGCTTACAGACAACTACAGTATGTGCCTTTATGGGTCAGTTTGGACATATTCTGCACTTTATTGCTAGTGATTTGTCTGGAAAATGCTCAAAGAGTTACATAATATAATATAATGACATCTAAAACGATTGCATTATATTCCAGGAGTCCAATTCTTATTTAGATAGGCCTTGATATTGTTCTTGATATGCAGGGAGAACGACCATGGCTTTGGTTTGTTCCAAATCATTGATTAGTTATACTTCAGTAACAGAGTCTCTTTCACTCATCGAGGATTGATCGACTGATATAACAGCATTACAGAATTTAAACTGAACTGAAAATGTACTTGGGATGCATGAGATGGACTATGATTGAGTTGCAACAGGAGAGAGCAGTTCACGACAAGGTATAATGTAGAGGTCTAATGTTCCCCTGTACCTTAAGATCAATGTATAATGTGGAGGCCTAACTCTTACATAGACAACCCACTTTTTTATAATACCACTCCATAATTTTCATATGTGATATATAAACTATTCACAGCGGCTTTCCCTTGATATGACCACAGCACTGTCCAGAATGAACGGTGGGCGGGTGTGGGATGGTCACCCAATACCGCATCCAGATCTGAATCAACTGGACACCGGGCTCTTCCGATCCCATCCAAATCTGAATCAACTGGACACCGGGTTCTTCCATTCCCATCCAGATCTGAATCAACTGGACACCGGGTTCTTCCGATCCCATCCAAATCTGAATCAACTGGACACCGGGTTCTTCCGTTCCCATCCAAATCTGAATCAACTGGACACGGGGTTCTTCCATTCCCATCCAGATCTGAATCAACTGGACACCGGGCTCTTCCGTTCCCATCCAAATCTGAATTTAACTGGACACCGGGTTCTTCCGTTCCCATCCAGATCTGAATCAACTGGACACCGGGTTCTTCCGATCCCATCCAAATCTGAATCAACTGGACACCGGGTTCTTCCGTTCCCATCCAGATCTGAATCAACTGGACACCGGGTTCTTCCGTTCCCATCCAGATCTGAATCAACTGGACACCGGGTTCTTCCGATCCCATCCAAATCTGAATCAACTGGACACCGGGTTCTTCCGTTCCCATCCAGATCTGAATCAACTGGACACCGGGTTCTTTCGTTCCCATCCAAATCTGAATCAACTGGACACCGGGCCCTTCCGTTCCCATCCAGATCTGAATCAACTGGACACCGGGCTCTTCCGTTCCCATCCAGATCTGAATCAACTGGACACCGGGCTCTTCCGTTCCCATCCAGATCTGAATCAACTGGACACCGGCTTCTTCCGTTCCCATCCAGATCTGAATCAACTGGACACTGAGTTCTTCCGTTCCCATCCAAATATGAATCAACTGGACACCGGGCCCTTCCGTTCCCATCCAGATCTGAATCAACTGGACACCGAGCTCTTCCGTTCCCATCCAGATCTGAATCAACTGGACACTGGGTTCTTCCGTTCCCATCCAAATCTGAATCAATTGGACACCGGGCTCTTCCGTTCCCATCCAGATCTGAATCAACTGGACACCGGGTTCTTCCGTTCCCATCCAGATCTGAATCAACTGGACACCGGGTTCTTCCGATCCCATCCAAATCTGAATCAACTGGACACCGGACTCTTCCGTTCCCATCCAAATCTGAATCAACTGGACACCGGGCTCTTCCGTTCCCATCCAGATCTGAATCAACTGGACACCGGGTTCTTCCATTCCCATCCAGATCTGAATCAACTGGACACCGGGCTCTTCTGTTCCCATCCAGATCTGAATCAACTGGACACCGGGCTCTTCCGTTCCCATCCAGATCTGAATCAACTGGACACCGGCTTCTTCCGTTCCCATCCAGATCTGAATCAACTGGACACTGGGTTCTTCCGTTCCCATCCAAATCTGAATCAACTGGACACCGGGCTCTTCCGT